>NW_027222696.1:0-22000 GCF_030179895.1 Drosophila kikkawai
AAAGTTCATAACTCAGCTAATAATGCATGTATCCACGGCAGAATTTGTACTAATATTCGTTTTTAGAAGGCTAATACATTTGCATACTCAATTGTAAATTTGTAAACAAAAAGTTCACAACTCAGCTAATAATGCCTGAATCCACTTCAGAATTTGTATTTATATTAGTTTTTACACAGCTAATACATTTGCATACTCAATTGTAAATTTGTAATCAAAAAATTCACATCTCAGCTAATAATGCATGTATCCACGGCAGAATTTATATTTAAATTAATTCCTACAATTCTAATACATTTGCATACTCAATTGTAAATTTGTAAACAAAAAGTTCACAACTCCGCTAATAATGCATGTATCCACGGCAGAATTTGTACTTAGATTAGTTTTTAGAAGGCTAATACATTTGCAAACTCAATTGTAAATTTGTAAACAAAAAGTTCACAACTCAGCTAATAATGCCTGAATCCACTTCAGAATTTATATTTATATTAGTTTTTACACGGCTAATACATTTGCATACTTAATTGTAAATTTGTAAACAAAAAGCTCACAACTCAGATAATAGTGCATATATCCACTTCAGAATTTTTATTTATATTAGTTTTTACATGGCTAATACATTTGCATACTCAATTGTAAATTTGTAAACAAAAAGTTCACAACTCAGCTAATAATGCATGTATCCACGGTATAATTTGTACTTATATTAGTTTTTACATGGCTAATACATTTGCATACTCTATTGTAAATTTGTAAACAAAAAGTTCACAACTCAGCTAATAATGCATGTATCCACGGCAGAATTTGTTCTTATATTAGTTTTTATACGGCTTATACATTTGCATACTCAATTGTAAATTGGTAAACAAAAAGTTCACATCTCAGCTAATAATGCATGTATCCACCGCAGACTTTGTATTTATATTAGTTTTTACACGGCTAATACATTTGCATACTCAATTGTAAATTTGTAAACAAAAAGTTCACATCTCAGCTAATAATGCGTGTATCCACGGCAGAATTTATATTTAAATTAGTTCTTACAATGCTAATACATTTGCATACTCAATTGTAAATTTGTAAACAAAAAGTTCAC
This sequence comes from Drosophila kikkawai, assembly GCF_030179895.1. Classification (NCBI taxonomy): domain Eukaryota; kingdom Metazoa; phylum Arthropoda; class Insecta; order Diptera; family Drosophilidae; genus Drosophila; species Drosophila kikkawai. Next base: position 1,100 of record NW_027222696.1, read on the forward strand.
AACTCCGCTTATAATGCCTGATTCCATTTCAGAATTTTTATTTATAATAGTTTTTACACGACTAATACATTTGCATACTCAATTGTAAATTTGAAAACAAAAAGTTCACAACTCAGCTAATAATGCATGTATCCACGGCAGAATTTGTACTTATATTAGTTTTTACACGGCTTATACATTTGCATACTCAATTGTAAATTTGTAAACAAAAAGTTCACAACTCAGCTAATAATTCCTGAATGCACTTCAGAATTTATATTTATATTAGTTTTTACACGTCTAATACATTTGCATACTTAATTGTAAATTTGTAAACAAAAAGTTCACAACTCAGATAATAGTGCATATATCCACTTCAGAATTTGTAATTATATTAGTTTTTACATGGCTAATACATTTGCATACTCAATTGTAAATTTGTATACAAAAAGTTCACAACTCAGATAATAGTGCATATATCCACTTCAGAATTTGTAATTATATTAGATTTTACATGGCTAATACATTTGCATACTCAATTGTAAATTTGTAAACAAAAAGTTCACAACTCAGCTAATAATGCATGTATCCACGGCATAATTTGTACTTATATTAGTTTTTACATGGCTAATACATTTGCATACTCTATTGTAAATTTGTAAACAAAAAGTTCATTACTCAGCTAATAATGCATGTATCCACGGCAGAATTTGTACTTATATTCGTTTTTAGAAGGCTAATACATTTGCATACTCAATTGTAAATTGTAAATAAAAAGTTCACAATTCAGCTAATAATGCCTGAATCCACTTCAGAATTTGTATTTACATTAGTTTTTACACGTCTAATACATTTGCATACTCAGCTAATAATGTCTGTATCCAGTTCAGAATTTGTATTTATAATAGTTTTTACATGGCTAATACATTTGCATACTCAATTGTAAATTTGTAAACAAAAAGTTTACTGCTCAGCTAATAATGTCTGTATCCACGGCAGAATTTGTACTTATATTAGTTTTTACACGGCTTATACATTTGCATACTCAATTGTAAATTGTAAATAAAAAGTTCACAATTCAGCTAATAATGCCTGAATCCACTTCAGAATTTATATTTACATTAGTTTTTACACGTCTAATACATTTGCATACTCAGCTAATAATGTCTGTATCCACTTCAGAATTTGTATTTATAATAGTTTTTACATGGCTAATACATTTGCATACTCAATTGTAAATTTGTAAACAAAAAGTTTACTGCTTAGCTAATAATGTCTGTATCCACTTCAGAATTTGTATTTATAATAGTTTTCACATGGCTAATACATTTGCATACTCAATTGTAAATTTGTAAACAAAAAGTTTACTGCTCAGCTAATAATGTCTGTATCACTTCAGAATTTGTATTTATAATAGTTTTTACACGGCTTATACATTTGCACTCTCAATTGTAAATTTGTAAACAAAAAGTTCACATCTCAGCTAATAATGCATGTATCCACGGCACAATTTATATTTAAATTATTTCTTACAATTCTAATACATTTGCATACTCAATTGTAAATTTGTAAACAAAAAGTTCACAACTCCGCTAATAATGCATGTATCCACGGCAGAATTTGTACTTAGATTAGTTTTTAGAATGCTAATACATTTGCAAACTCAATTGTAAATTTGTAAACAAAAAGTTCACAATTCAGCTAATAATGCATGTATCCACTCCAGAATTTTTTCTTATATTAGTTTTTACACGGCTTATACATTTGCATACTAAATTGTAAATTTGTAAACAAAAAGTTCACAACTCAGCTAATAATGCCTGAATCCACTTCAGAATTTATATTTATATTAGTTTTTACACGTCTAATACATTTGCATACTTAATTGTAAATTTGTAAACAAAAAGTTCACAACTCAGATAACAATGCATATATCCACTTCAGAATTTGTAATTTGTTGGAATATCATTCCAACAACAAAGAATTTTAAAACCATCTTGTATTATATTGAGACAAAAAATTGAAATACCTGTACCTAATTAAAACCCTTGTAATTAGTTAAGACAAAAAAACTGAAGACTTATACCTAGTTCACACCTGAAAAAGAAAAGAACGTGAAATGGAAACATAACATAATTTTAACTTTTAGTATTAAGTCTTACAAATACTAAATTGTACAACCCACTAACGCATAAGAATATGCGGTCACATGAAAAGCCAGCTTTTTCCGCCGGCCATTAAAACCGGCACTTTTTTGCCTATACTTTGGACCGACGTGCATGTGTTTCTCCTGATCTCGGCATTTTTTAACCTGCCATCTGAACTCTACAATAAAGGCCAACCGCGCCTGTATACATGGTCCTTCGACGTCGACAGAACTGGACATCTTTCTGGAGAGTTTTTTGTGCTGGCCCGAGCGCAAAAGAAGTGGACATCTCTTTTGGATTTTTTCTTTGCTGCCCCCAGAGCGTGTGAAAAAAGGTAATCCTCGTGGCTGACCCTACAGACACGTTAAACTCAACCACTTTTAAGCTCTTTTGCACAAATAAACGGAAACCCACACTTACATACATACACATCCAGTGCGTTATCTCGGAAATCATTTTTTAAACCTTTTTTGCACAATAAATGCCCACACATACATACATACATACTCAGTGCAATTCCTTTTATTATATTGGTTTTCTCGAATAAATGCCCACACATACATACATACATACTCAGTGCAATTCCTTTTATTATATTGGTTTTCTCGAATAAATGCCCACACATACATACATACATACTCAGTGCAATTCCTTTTATTATATTGGTTTTCTCGAATAAATGCCCACACATACATACATACATACTCAGTGCAATCCTTTTATTATATTGGTTTTCTCGAATAAATGCAGACCCATACATACATACATACCCCAGTGAATGTGCTGTGCAAATAACTACATACATACATACATCTCAATAAGAACCGTGGTTTTCTTGCGCAAAAAAAAACCGCACGCACGTGCATATGTACATACATAAACCGCAGCTAGTGCGAGTGCATACATACTTTTACACATACATATGTACGTCAGTCCGCTTATCACTAAATTTTCACACGTCTACATACACACATAAATCGAAGTTAGTGCGAGTGCATACATACTTTACACATGTCCATCGGTCCGCTTATATACTACTTTTTTTGACACGTCTACATACACACATAAATCGAAGTTAGTGCGAGTGCATACATACTTTACACATGTACATCGGTCCGCTTATATACTACTTTTTTTGACACGTCTACATACACACATAAATCGAAGTTAGTGCGAGTGCATACATACTTTACACATGTACATCGGTCCGCTTATATACTACTTTTTTTGGCACGTTTACATACACAAGGAGACATAACCCTACTTTGTCTTTTCTTTGGCTTATATGCACCCCATTTATTCACCTTTACATACACAAGGCGACATAACCCTACTTTGTCTTTTCTTTGGCTTATATGCACCCCATTTATTCACCTTTACATACACAAGGAGACATAACCCTACTTTGTCTTTTCTTTGGCTTATATGCACCCTTTTTATTCACCTTTACACACAAGGAGACATAACCCTACTTTGTCTTTTCTTTTGGCTATATGCACCCCATTTATTCACCTTTACATACACAAGGAGACATAACCCTACTTTGTCTTTTCTTTGGCTTATATGCACCCCATTTATTCACCTTTACATACACAAGGAGACATAACCCTACTTTGTCTTTTCTTTTGGCTTATATGCACACCATTTATTCACATTTACACACATAAGGCGACATAACCCTACTTTGTCCGCTAGGAGCTAAAATCAACCCTTTTTTATAAATACACTCCAGATCACTGATATCATTTGTTGTATCCCATTCGATTTTTGCCTGATTTTTCACAATGTCTGCCCAACGACGTTTTGATTTCTCTACAAGCCGAGTGCTGCAGTTTTGTGCTAAATCTCCCACCTTCACAATAGACACCAGAGAATCCCTCGTTACTGAGAGATTACGTCGTTTGGACACTCTTTTTGCTGAAGCAGATCAAGATTTTCGAAGCTTGATGGTATCCACTGACGAGGAGATGTCTGCTGACAGGGAAGAGCAAATCAGTTTGACCTTTTCTACATGCGAAGACGAGTTTTATAGAGTCAAAACTCTGTTACAAGATCTATGTCGTGGAATCCAAGGAGAAGTTCAATTTAATTTAAGCGGGGACCCAAACTCGTCAGCCCTTGCTAACACATCGATGAATTCATGCCATATTAAGGTACCTCCCTGCGACACCGAACTTTTTAGTGGTTGCTACGAAGATTGGCCCGCCTTTAGGGACATGTTTACTGCTGTATATAGCAATCACCCCAAGCTCACAGCTGCTCAAAAATTGTATCACTTAAGAAGTAAAACCCGAGGAGAAGCTGGCACTATCGTCAAACAGTTTCTACTGTGCGATGAGAACTTCGCTCCCGCGTGGGACGCCTTGTCCAAGCGTTTCGAAAACAAACGTTTGCTAGTAGACACGCAGTTGAAAAGGCTCTTTTCCATGGATAAGGTTTATAAGGAAGATGACGAGGGGATCAAGAGCATTCTGTCCACAGTGACACACTGTCTTTCAGTGCTAAAGGCTCAAACAGTTCAAACTGAAAACTGGGACCCGTTGCTGGTTCATCTATGCTCATCAAAATTACCTGATCAGACGCTCTCCCTTTGGGAACAATCTCTCGACTCCCGTAAGGATTTGCCGACTTGGCAACAAATGAATGATTTTCTAGTGATTCGAGTAGAGGTACTAGAACGTCTTTCTTCCATTAAGCCTGTGAAATCTTTTCACCAACCACCCCTCAAGTCATCCAGCAAAACTAATGCAGTAGCACACACCACGATGGCATCAGACCCATGTAAACATTGTAAGGAATCACATCACCTACGACAATGCAGTCAATTTAGAAAACTTAGCCCGAACGATCGTTTCCAATTTGCGAAGTCGGCTAATCTTTGTATTAACTGTCTCTCATATAATCACACTGCAAAGGAATGTAAAAGTGGGAAAAGTTGCAATACTTGCCACAAAAACCACCATTCCTTATTGCATTTTCCTCCGAGACCAAGACAAAACCCAGAATTAGCTCAACCGTCCAATGTTGTAGCACATCATTCCACTCAAAATCGAAATGTTATTCTCCCAACAGCATTAGTCCGTGTGCTTCATAGAGGAGAACTCTTCTGCCTCCGAGCCCTGATCGATCAAGGATCCCAGCGCACCTTTATCACAGAAAAGTCACAACGCAGACTTAAGCTGCGCGCTCTTAAACACTACACAAGCATCTCCGGAATGGGAGGCAAACTTGTTAACTCGTCCTCTAAGATATGCCATCTGGTACTCACAGACAACCTCAGAACTAAAGAAATTTCAGTAGATGCAATTGTACTCGAGAAGCTCACAAATCTGATCCCGGCAATAAGTACTCCCAGACCCGCAGATAGCTGTCTCATTAATCTCGACTTAGCTGACCCAAATTTCTCAACCGCTGCTGAGATTGATCTCATAATTGGGAGTGATATTGCCCCTAAAATCTTTCTAGAGGGCATTCGAACTCCTCTCTCTCAAAACCTACTCGCTCAGTGCACCATATTCGGATGGATCGTAAGTGGCTCTTTAAGCGAGGCTACCACATCCAACGTTTGCACATTTTCCACTTGCGTAGAGGATAATTCCGACAACCTCGGCAATCTTCTTCAAAAATTTTGGGAAGTGGAAGAGATATCCGTCCCAAAACAAACTTCTCATTCGGACCAAATTTGCGAAAAATTATTCGCCGAGACGACCCAACGACTGCCTGATGGACGCTATATGGTCCGTCTCCCTTTTAAATCCGAGTTTCCCACCTCACAACACTTGGGCTGCTCTAGAGTCATTGCTAGATCTCAATGTCATCGCATGCAAAACACTCTATCCAAAAATGAGTCTCTTAAGTCGCAATATAATAAAGTACTGTCAGAATACATTACTCTTGGTCACATGTCAGAGACCCAGCCCTTCGAAATTGTACGGAAGAATCAATATTTTTCATACTATTTGCCACACCATGGAGTAGTAAAACCCTCTAGCACGACAACAAAGCTTAGAGTCGTATTTAACGCATCCAGATCCACATCTTCGGGCAGATCGCTTAACGATGTTTTACACAAAGGCCCTACTCTACAGGCCGATTTACTTGGAATCCTACTCAATTGGCGATTATACAAGTATGTGTTCAACGGGGACATTGAGAAGATGTACCGCCAGATTCTTGTACACCCCGACGATAGACCCTTTCAACGCATTATTTTCCAACCAGAGGGCAGTGTTTATTTGAAAGATTTCGAGCTCAACACCGTCACTTTTGGAGTTAATTGTGCCCCATATCTGGCGATCAGAACCCTTCAACAGTTAGCCAAAGACTGTGAACACGAGTTTCCATTAGCCTCAAAAATTTTACTCTCCGAAACATATGTGGATGACATCCTTTCCGGCGACCATACACTCGATGGTGCCAAGAAAGCCCAATCTGAAATTGCAATCCGCGGGTTTTCTGCTCAAGAAAAATACCGCAAATCACGACGCGTTGCTAAGTGAAATCCCTCGAGACCACTTATTCAATGACAATTTTATCAAAGTGTCCGACTCTAGCGTTACCCACACATTGGGCATTAAGTGGAATGCCAATGATGATTGTTTCTCATACGACATAAACCCGCCTAATTCAGCCACTCAGATATCTAAACGTAGCATTTTATCCTACGCTTCGACGTTGTTCGACCCGGCAGGCTGGCTAACGCCAAAATTAATTAAAGCAAAGCTACTGCTTCAATCCCTATGGCTGGAGAATCACGGCTGGGATGATAATGTCTCCCAGAACACTATCGATAGATGGAATGCCTTCATCCAAAATCTTCGAGAACTAACCCACATACGCATCCCTCGCTGGATCCATTACAACCCAGATCTGGATGTATAACTACACGGTTTCTGTGATGCATCCGAAAAGGCGTACTGTGCTACAATATACATACGAACTGTATACCCCTCGGGAGTTATTCAATCCCATTTACTTCTGGCAAAGAGTAAAGTAGCCCCCTTAAAAACCCTAAGCTTACCACGCCTCGAACTATGTGGCGCAGAACTGCTCGCTAAATTAGCAAAACACGCTCTCCACGAGACACGTTTTGAAAAACTGAGTCCTCTGTTATGGTGTGACTCTGAAATAGTTCTTGCCTGGTTAGAAAAACCTCCTCATACATAGAAAACATATGTCGCAAACCGCACAGCAAGCATTCACGCAGAAAGTCCCAATGCGACCTGGAGTCATGTCAGGTCAAAGGACAACCCTGCAGATCTGGGAACGCGAGGATGCTCAACAAATGAGCTAAAAGAATCCACACTTTGGTGGAATGGTCCACAATGGCTATCCTTACCAAAGGAAAAATGGCCAATCTCGTGCAAACCGGAATGTTCTCCCCCAGAATCGCGAGTCCTAGTTCATTGCTGTACTCAGTCGGACGACGAGGATCAATGTCTAAAATTCACCTCGTACTCTCAAGCCCTAAGAGCCACAGCTCGCATTTTAAGTTGGCACCCACGACATAAACGCACTGCTGTCAACATGAATGCACTTACTAAACTAGCTAAAACTCGACTTGTTATCGCAGCTCAGAAAATGCATTACCCAGAGGAATACACTCGATTATTAAAAAACAAGGTGATTTCCTCCAAAAGCTCGCTCCGCCCCCTTAACCCATTTATTGACAACGATGGCCAAATTCGCGTCAACAGCCGCCTAGTCAACTCAAATCTACCATATAACGAAAGCCACCCAGTGCTCTTACCTCCAAACTCTGCACTATGCACGCTATTCATAAAATTTGTACACCAAATCTTACTCCACGCAGAAAACAGACTTATGCTCCGATGCATTCGTCAAGAATTCTATATTCCTCGCTTGACAAACAAAGTCAAAAACTGGATCCGAAAATGTGTTACCTGCACCCGATTCAAGCAGAGAACTTCGAATCAGATAATGGCAGCCCTCCCTTCTGATCGAGTGACATTCACTCCGGCATTCACAATTACTGGTGTTGATTTTGCAGGACCCTTTGACTTAAAAACATCAGCGATTCGTTCAAGCCACACTCTCAAGGGTTACGTAGCGGTTTTCGTATGTTTTTCCACCAAAGCCGTTCATCTGGAATCGGTGTCTGAACTGTCCACAAAGGCTTTTCTTGCGACTTTCGAGCGCTTTGTAAGTCGCAGGGGACTTCCCAACAAGATGGTTTCCGATAATGGGAAAAATTTCCTTGGAGCCAGCCGAGAACTCACGAAGACATGGGAAACCTTTCTAAAAAATGCCAACGAACACATAACTGCAATTTTTAGTAGCCGCTCGTTCGAATGGCAATTCATACCTCCTCACTCTCCACACATGGGTGGTCTTTGGGAAGCGGCTGTAAAATCATTTAAAAAACACTTTAAGCGCGTAGCAGGATCCCACGCCTTTACTTTCGAAGAGTTTTCTACTTTACTCGCAAAAATAGAAGCGGTTCTCAACTCTAGACCGCTGTCTACTCTAAAATCAGATGCTGACCAACTACTCCCTTTAACCCCAGGTCATTTTATCCGAGGAGCCCCCCTAATTGTGTTTCCCGACAATCCGGGCGAGAACCTCGGCCTACATAATCGCTGGCAGAAACTCAAAATAATGCATCAAGAACTGAGTAGACGTTGGAGGGATGAATATCTCTCAGAACTGCACCGTCGTTATAAATGGAAGTATTCTTCTCGAAACTTAGCTCTCGACGACATCGTCATTATTAAGGATGATGCCTGCCCACCAACAGAGTGGCGTCTAGGGAGAGTTATCAAGGTTCATCCGGGACCCGATAATCAAATTCGCGTCGTAGATTTACAAACCCGCACGGGTGAAATAACTCGTCCGGCCGTCAAACTTATCGTCCTCGAAACTAAACCCGATTCCTCCCAGTAATCACACACACACATAACACAACTCCCAACACCACTGCTAACATATCATATCGTTTCTCTATCAGTCGCTTATAATGTTTTTTCTCACCAGATGGGACATCAATGCAAAATGTGCCGCCAAAAGCACCCGTTGCGTTTCTGCGAAAAGTTTCTAAAACTTGACTTTATCGCTAAACGACGAGCTGTAAGACGTTTGCACTATTGCGTCAACTGCTTGTAATGGGCAGCATTGGACAAAAAGGTTAACGTTGTAAAATTCAAAAGATTTGACATACGCGCCTTACGATAGTCATATCGTATGCTCCAGCCCTAGTCGATCACAATCAGCTGTGCGAAATTGACAGTTGACAGCACGAATTAATCGATTAAGCATCATTTCCGACACGATCAAAACATCCGCCTTCTTCCTTTTTTCACTGCAACGCCGAACGCTACAGAAGTGTCGATCTGTGAGCGAAATTAATACACAAGTGCCACGTGTCCCTTTTGCCAATTTAATACAAGGCATCGGCCGTTGCATCCGACCAGTTAACCATCCGCCAGTGTCGCGCACCGGTTTTGGGTAATTATTTTGAGACTTCAAGCCATTTGCACTTGCATTAATATTGGTTTCCTATAGAGACAGCGCAATACGGCGTGCCTTCTCGGCTTGCACGCCTACATACAGGCGAAGGAACCTTCTGGAGCTCCACGCTCAAGCGTACCGCAGTTTACTCTGCATCATCCTCTGTCGGTAAATAGTTTTCTTCTATGACTGAAAGCTCTCTCCGTAACCACGGTTGTTTTTCTAGTCGAACCTTCCTATAAGGGCAAGCGGAATATTGCCAAGGGTGAAGCGAAAACCTTTGCGACCCTGCCCGCGAATCTGCTCGGTGGCCAGGAGCCCCGATTACGTCATCGGCGTGGGATTACTTATTTTTCCTTTCCGCGCTTCGCCAGCTGCGGCAGAGGAAGGGAGACGACAAACGTTGTGGCCAGGGACCACAATTTTCGGCCAGCGCGTGACGAAGGCGTAGGATCGGAGTAAACTCCTCCAGAAATAAACAAAACCGGCATTAGATCCGGAGTGCAGATTTAGTTAGGTTTTATGCAACTGTAAAAGTTTCGGATTTTTTAATCAGATTTCGGTCGCATCTGGCTCGTTTGAGCCTCGGAAAACTGTAGTATGTATCTAGAGTGCATGCGCTAGCTAAGCGAACGCGATTGCGTAAACTTGACCTAGGTTCATGTGCCCTAAAAACCCGCACAACCAGACATAAAGAACGCGATAAGCAGGGTCGATCAAACGAATCATTTGTGTTGCATTAAATTAACAATCCTTTAAACACACGCTAACAGCTCGTCATCCACGTCATCGTGAAGGCCTTCAACGAGGATCGGATGGGGTAAGTGATCCAAAATGGATATATATATATAAACACCAATTTAATGTGACATGAGATGATCAGCCAAAACCACCGCGGCTACCGTGAAGAGCCGTAAGCTCTGTTCGTTATTCTTTTCTGTTTGCTTGTTTTGGGCTGCCAGATTCTGGACACTTCTAATTGCGTATAAATGCTCCTCTAGCCGCGCTCTTATTGAGTATATAATGATCATTACCAAATCTTAATTCTCGGTATGCGTTTGTTTTGCTATATTCTTGGCTAGTGTATGCATTGCAGATCTCTATTGCTACCAGCACCAACGTAATTATGAAGATGAAATATTTGAATTATGATTAGGAACGCGTAGTTTTATTCTGCTTTTCGCTAACTTTATCAGAAAATATGTAAATACAATACAAATAAATTAGAAACTAATCATTAAGTCCTCGTTTAAAAACATTTGTAGTCACAATGAAAGCATAAATGAATCGCAACTGAATTGTTTTAAATTAAAAAATGAAAAGAAGCAAATTAATTAAAACGAACATTCGAAATTATTATGTCATTAACCAGAATTTCTTTAAGTTACTTTTCTATTGAAATTATTTAAATAAATAATGCAGTATGTCAAATCGAATCAGTAATATCATGATGGAGTAGATGCAATCATCTCGTGACCTGGGGATTTAAATGTTTTGATCAGCTACAATATGGGGTCTTTGCTAACACTTAAAGTACAAAGGCATTGGTAGGGTGGGTAGCGACTCTGTGTGTGTCAAACAACAGCTAAGACACCACGAACAGATCCTGGTGCTAGACATATTCCCTTTTCATCATTATTGTCGTCCTGTGAGTTGGAGATTTTCTCTGATTTTCTTTTGTAGGCAGTTAGCCTGAATATTTCAGCCATGATCAGATGGCTTATTAGTTTCAGATAGGGACTCTATAAATATTTCTTCGTGTAATGTCGGAAGCAGTAACAGCAATAACCCCCCCATCCCGGAAGAGCTAGAAACAACAAGAGGGTCCCGTTCCGCTGTATACACTGCTGCCTGATTCAGTTAACTTACACTGTAGATAGTTGTGATCAATTTTTCTTCAGTGTAGGCAACCATTACATAAGTATTTGGCGCCCAACGTGGGGCCGCGATAATTGAATTCTACATAACGAGAGATTTCAGTTATTTAAGCCCAAATGTCTAGGAGGTACTTTATTTTTTTTCGGATATCGAATTATTTGCGTGCGCTGAGTAAGATCGACCAATAAAAGTAAAGCAACCGAACTCCCTAGATAGATAGCTCGTTTGTTTTCGAATGATAAATTATTGAGAGTGGTCTGCAGTGCATATTATAACTATAGTTTCTACTTTCTGGATATCGTAGGTTTGCAAGTGTGAACTCTGACGACCGAAGTATAGCTATCGGTTTTTGAGCTGTAGAGTAGCTTCAGTTTCTATCATCAGAGGAGTGAGAAAATGGTTTATCGGTTAGTTGTTTGCAAAGTTGGATTGACTGGAATACATAGGGTATGCGTAAGTGTACATATGTCCGTTAGTTGCGATTAGTAAATATCTGAAAATCAAGTATCATTCCAATTAGAGGAAATAGCCCGAACATATATTAAAAAAAAAAAATAAATAAACAAATAAAAATACCAAAATAAATTATGTCGGAACCAGGTTAACTACGATCAGATCATTCATATCCCCAAAGATAGGTCAAAACGAGATAAATAAAATATAACGAGAGATTATTACAAAATAAACACAAATTTGTAGAACCTAAACAAAAACATTATGCCACTTCATCATACTCCTGATAAAACGTTCGCTCCAATGGCTAAACAAGATGTTTGTTTATTGTGCGAAGAGCCAATGGTGGATACACAGCCTTGTGCGATGACACCTTGTAAGCATGTATTCCATAAATCTTGTGTTGAGAGTAAGTTTCATCCGGATAAAGAGAATGAATGTCCTTCTTGTTTTACAAAAGTTCTGTTGAAGGATGTTAAAGTAGTTATTGGAAATTTCTCTCCAGAGCTGAGAAACGATCCACCAGGAACTACTGCGAATAAACGTCCAAATACTCGTTCAGTGGCTAGACAATTAGAACTTGTAGAAAATCCCCCAACAGAGGCAGAAGTTTTTTCGCAGCAACCAGAGTTAATACCTAACGTGGCAGCTGTCGATAGTAATAGAGGTGCAAGGGGTAATAACACTAATATGGAGAGAGGAGGTGCAATACGAAGAGGTGCACGAAGAGGCAGACTGCCTAGACGATTTAATCGGAGTGACGATAATCTAAACGAAGATAATTGGTCGCAACCGGACATTGAAGTTTTAGTTCGAGAAACTGTAAGGCAAATGATGCAAACATTAACAGTGAGAAACAATCAGGAAAATCGACAACAAGAAAGAACACCCACGGTTAACCAAAGTCTCATTTCTCAGAATTCATCCATTCTAGCAACGAATAAGGTCGCAGATATTATTCAGAAGTGGGGTGTGCGTTTCGAAGGGACATCTGAGGGTTTGTCGGTGGAAGAATTTTTATATCGAGTACAAGTATTAACGCGAGAACATCTTAATAATGATTTTGATTCGCTTGTTCGAAATGTGCATCAGCTGTTAGTAGGCAAGGCTAGTTCTTGGTTTTGGCGAATGCATAAACAGACCGAGAACCTGAACTGGCAACAGTTTGCAACCGCGCTGCGTGCCCAATATAAAGAAAGTCGATCTATGACCGAGCTACGCGAACAAATACGTGCTCGTAAACAAAAACCTGGCGAATTGTTTGATACCTTTTACGAATCCATTTGCAAACTAATGGATAAATTGTCAGTGCATTTTGAAGAAAACGAATTAATTGAATTAGTTCAGGGAAATTTGCTCACGGATATGAAAGATAGGTTGCTTTTTGAAGATATCTATTCTATGGAACACTTACGAAAGTTGGTCCAAAAGAGAGAAAGGTTTCTGCAGGATGCTGCCAAAACAATCCGTACTCAAGCAAAACCCAAAGAGACCAACTACCGAGTTTACGCTGTCGATGAAGACTCAAAGACAGAGACAGAGATCGATGAACTAGACAAGGATATTTCGGCTTTGAGAGCGCCCTCGAAAATTATTTGCTGGAACTGTACCAAGGCGGGTCATATATTTGAGGATTGTTTAGCAGAACGTCGCATATTTTGCTACGGATGTGGCAAGCCGGAAGTCTATAAACCCAATTGTCTGAACTGTAAGAATCGTTCGGAAAACCGAAAGGCGGGGGCATCCCAGAACAATCGGATGTCCCAGTCCCACTCATAGCTTCATACCCAGACGTAGACAAAGACTTAGACAACTCCTTAGGTCAAAGGTTGGAGGATGAGACAAAAATGAAAATAGTTGATCTTCAATCCAAAATATTAGATAAGTCAAATACCACGCAAGAGTCAGTGGATTTGAAAACAGCATTTCGGCCGTATGAAGACAGGCTTCGAAATTATTATTTAGTACGAGATAGAATCTTTAATGAAAAAACAAAGCCACGAAAACGGAATACAAAACGATTGAAAAATTATTATAGCAATTTAAAAAGTAAGCAACGTAATGTAGTATCGACCATTTTTCAAAACATCTCAGACAGACGAAGTTATGCAAATGTTTCCTTTCTGAATTTTACAGAATGGGGTTTGCTTGATACAGGAGCAAATGTCAGCTGTATAGGAGCAGATTTAGCTTTGCAGGATTTCAGTTGTTTTCCCGGATATAAAGCAATCGTATCGCAAGTTAAAACTGCGGATGCCAAGGCCCATAAGGTTTTAGGAATTTTGAAAGTTAAAATGAAATATAAAAATAATGAAAACGTAATAGAATTATACATTATTCCAACCATAGCTCAGAGACTTATATTAGGAATTGATTTCTGGAGAACTTTTGCATTAGCGCCGAGTATAGTTGGTGCAATCGAGAGCCCTTCAGTAACTCAAATTGTCCAGGATTCCTATCCGCTCAACGAGAGGCAACTACAAAAGTTAGAAGCAGTGAAGGAATTGTTTCCAAATTTTACGAAACAAGGCTTAGGGCGTACTTCCTTACTAAAGCATCACATTGACGTGGGATTGGCCACGCCTGTGAAACAGAGACACTACCCTGTCAGTCCAGCCGTCGAAAAAGTCCTTTATGCGGAAATCGATCGGATGCTAGAGCTTGGGGTAATAGAACCCTCTAACAGCTCTTGGAGCTCACCAATTCGTATGGTAATTAAGCCAAATAAAGTCCGACTTCGTTTAGATGCGCGGAAATTAAACGAAGCAACGAAAAAAGATGCGTACCCCTTACAAAGCATTGATGGGATCTTCTCTCGCTTACCAAAGGCTAATATTATTAGTAAATTGGATCTAAAGGATGCCTATTGGCAGATTCAGTTAACGGATGAAGCAAAACCACTCACGGCTTTCACAGTGCCAGGTCGAGCTCTCTTTCAATTTGTTGTAATGCCATTCGGCTTATGTAACGCTCCATCAACTATGTGTCGACTAATGGACGATCTAATTCCTACAGATCTCCGTCACTGTGTGTTTGGATATTTAGACGATTTATGCATAGTGACCGAAGACTTTGAATCTCATTTGTCTGTCCTGATTCGAATTGCAGAGCAATTCCGTAAGGCAAACTTAACGCTGAATGTCAGCAAGAGTCATTTCTGTGTGACCAAAGTTAATTATTTGGGATACATTATTGGCGAAGGAGGTATCTCCACAGACCCAGCCAAGATCTCCTGTATCCTGAACTGGCCTCCACCTCGTAATATCAAACAAGTCAGAGGATTTTTAGGTGTATGTGGTTGGTATCGTCGTTTTATTTCAAATTTTGCTGAATTAACTTTTCCCATCACCGAACTGTTGTCAAAAAGTAAGACGTTTAAATGGTCTGCTGAAGCTCAGGAAGCGATGAATGCGTTAAAACAGAAACTTACCTCTGCTCCTGTACTACATAATCCTGACTTTTCGCAGAAATTCTTTCTTCACTGCGATGCTAGCGACTTTGGCATTGGAGCAGTCTTAGTACAATTATCTGAAGCAGGAGATGAAAGGCCTATAGCTTTTATGTCAAAGAAACTTTCCAAGTCACAGCGTAATTATAGTGTTACAGAGCGTGAATGCTTGGCTGTAATATTGTCAATAGAAAAATTCCGTTGCTATTTAGAGTTGCAAGAATTTGAGGTGGTAACTGATCATTCCAGTCTGCTATGGCTGATGAGACAACAAAATGTATCAGGTCGTCTTGCCAGATGGATTTTTCGGTTACAAGGATTTAAATTCACAATATCTCATAGAAAAGGTAAGGATCATATCGTACCAGATGCCTTATCGAGGATTTGTGAGGAACACATTGAGAGTTTAGAGTTTGTTGGACCCGAAATCGATTTAGATTCTGATGCTTTTACGGAACAAAGTTATGAAGAACTTCGAAAGCGAGTAGAAGAGAATGTTGATAAGTTTCCGGATTTACGAGTCCATGGGAAATTCGTTTACATACGGACGGACCATCCATCGGGAAATACAGAGCAGGAAGCGGATAGTTGGAAGCTCTGGGTTCCTGAAAAGCTGCGAAGTGCTGCAATTTGGCAGGCTCATGATAGTGTCGTGTCAGCCCATGGAGGGATACACAAAACTATTGAGAGACTACGACGTAATCTTTTTTGGCCAGGATTGTCAAAAGAGGTTCGAAATTATGTAAATGAGTGTGCAATGTGTAAACAGACAAAAGCACCAAATAAAATATTACGACCACCCATGGGTGAGCAGAGTGTATCAATCAGACCCTTTCAACGATTGTACGTTGATATACTCGGACCTTATCCTCGTAGTAAAAGAGGTTATACTGGATTGCTGATTGTACTGGACCATTTTAGCCGATATCATTGGCTCTGTCCGCTTAAAAAGTTCACTACCGCCGCCATTAATAACTTTTTGTGCGAGCGAATTTTTTGTGAGTTTGGAGTACCAGAGACAATAATTAGTGATAATGGATCCCAGTTTAAGGCAAAAGAATTCGAGGCCATGATAACCAAATGGGGTATTCGTCATATTTGTACAGCTCTTTATTCACCGCAAAGTAATGCGGCCGAAAGAGTCAATCGTTCTTTATTGGCAGCTATACGATCATATCTTCAAGAAGATCAAACAGAATGGGATGTAAATTTGACAAGTATCTCGTCTGCTCTTCGATCTGCATTACATCAGTCTTTAGGTTGTTCTCCTTATAAAGCTCTCTTTGGTTTTAATATGATTAATCATGGATCTGATTATAAGCTATTGAAACAATTATCGTTATTAGAAGAATCGACTCGATTGGATAGAGTAGACCAATTAGCTTTAATTCGCGAAGAAATCAAAAAGAATAGTCGTAAAGCATATGAAACTAATGTGAAACAATACAATTTAAGAGCTAATCATATTGTATTTAAAGAAGGTCAAGAAGTCTTTAAGCGAAACTTTCATTTAAGTAATTTTAGTCAGAATTACAATAAGAAGTTAGGACACCAATTTTCTAAGTGTCGAATTAAGAAGAAATTAGGTAGTTCGTTTTATCTATTGGAAACGTTAGCAGGAAAGGAGATAGGAACCTACCACGCAAAGGATATACGAAGCTGATTCCAGCTAATCGTGTCTGCGATTACTTGCCAGATTATCTGTGGTTGTAATGGGCAGCATTGGACAAAAAGGTTAACGTTGTAAAATTCAAAAGATTTGACATACGCGCCTTACGATAGTCATATCGTATGCTCCAGCCCTAGTCGATCACAATCAGCTGTGCGAAATTGACAGTTGACAGCACGAATTAATCGATTAAGCATCATTTCCGACACGATCAAAACATCCGCCTTCTTCCTTTTTTCACTGCAACGCCGAACGCTACAGAAGTGTCGATCTGTGAGCGAAATTAATACACAAGTGCCACGTGTCCCTTTTGCCAATTTAATACAAGGCATCGGCCGTTGCATCCGACCAGTTAACCATCCGCCAGTGTCGCGCACCGGTTTTGGGTAATTATTTTGAGACTTCAAGCCATTTGCACTTGCATTAATATTGGTTTCCTATAGAGACAGCGCAATACGGCGTGCCTTCTCGGCTTGCACGCCTACATACAGGCGAAGGAACCTTCTGGAGCTCCACGCTCAAGCGTACCGCAGTTTACTCTGCATCATCCTCTGTCGGTAAATAGTTTTCTTCTATGACTGAAAGCTCTCTCCGTAACCACGGTTGTTTTTCTAGTCGAACCTTCCTATAAGGGCAAGCGGAATATTGCCAAGGGTGAAGCGAAAACCTTTGCGACCCTGCCCGCGAATCTGCTCGGTGGCCAGGAGCCCCGATTACGTCATCGGCGTGGGATTACTTATTTTTCCTTTCCGCGCTTCGCCAGCTGCGGCAGAGGAAGGGAGACGACAAACGTTGTGGCCAGGGACCACAATTTTCGGCCAGCGCGTGACGAAGGCGTAGGATCGGAGTAAACTCCTCCAGAAATAAACAAAACCGGCATTAGATCCGGAGTGCAGATTTAGTTAGGTTTTATGCAACTGTAAAAGTTTCGGATTTTTTAATCAGATTTCGGTCGCATCTGGCTCGTTTGAGCCTCGGAAAACTGTAGTATGTATCTAGAGTGCATGCGCTAGCTAAGCGAACGCGATTGCGTAAACTTGACCTAGGTTCATGTGCCCTAAAAACCCGCACAACCAGACATAAAGAACGCGATAAGCAGGGTCGATCAAACGAATCATTTGTGTTGCATTAAATTAACAATCCTTTAAACACACGCTAACAGCTCGTCATCCACGTCATCGTGAAGGCCTTCAACGAGGATCGGATGGGGTAAGTGATCCAAAATGGATATATATATATAAACACCAATTTAATGTGACATGAGATGATCAGCCAAAACCACCGCGGCTACCGTGAAGAGCCGTAAGCTCTGTTCGTTATTCTTTTCTGTTTGCTTGTTTTGGGCTGCCAGATTCTGGACACTTCTAATTGCGTATAAATGCTCCTCTAGCCGCGCTCTTATTGAGTATATAATGATCATTACCAAATCTTAATTCTCGGTATGCGTTTGTTTTGCTATATTCTTGGCTAGTGTATGCATTGCAGATCTCTATTGCTACCAGCACCA
Source organism: Drosophila kikkawai (assembly GCF_030179895.1). NCBI lineage: Eukaryota > Metazoa > Arthropoda > Insecta > Diptera > Drosophilidae > Drosophila > Drosophila kikkawai. The sequence goes on from NW_027222696.1 coordinate 19,648, forward strand.
ACGTAATTATGAAGATGAAATATTTGAATTATGATTAGGAACGCGTAGTTTTATTCTGCTTTTCGCTAACTTTATCAGAAAATATGTAAATACAATACAAATAAATTAGAAACTAATCATTAAGTCCTCGTTTAAAAACATTTGTAGTCACAATGAAAGCATAAATGAATCGCAACTGAATTGTTTTAAATTAAAAAATGAAAAGAAGCAAATTAATTAAAACGAACATTCGAAATTATTATGTCATTAACCAGAATTTCTTTAAGTTACTTTTCTATTGAAATTATTTAAATAAATAATGCAGTATGTCATATCGAATCAGTAATATCATGATGGAGTAGATGCAATCATCTCGTGACCTGGGGATTTAAATGTTTTGATCAGCTACAATATGGGGTCTTTGCTAACACTTAAAGTACAAAGGCATTGGTAGGGTGGGTAGCGACTCTGTGTGTGTCAAACAACAGCTAAGACACCACGAACAGATCCTGGTGCTAGACATATTCCCTTTTCATCATTATTGTCGTCCTGTGAGTTGGAGATTTTCTCTGATTTTCTTTTGTAGGCAGTTAGCCTGAATATTTCAGCCATGATCAGATGGCTTATTAGTTTCAGATAGGGACTCTATAAATAATTCTTCGTGTAATGTCGGAAGCAGTAACAGCAATAACCCCCCCATCCCGGAAGAGCTAGAAACAACAAGAGGGTCCCGTTCCGCTGTATACACTGCTGCCTGATTCAGTTAACTTACACTGTAGATAGTTGTGATCAATTTTTCTTCAGTGTAGGCAACCATTACATGCTTGGCATCCTCTCACACACTCCAACAGTGCCGATCCAAAGACATCTGCCATGTGTGCGGAGAACTGCACCACACGATCCTGCATGGACCAGCCGAGGCGACAAAGGGAAAGGACTCAGCCAAGCGCACCAGGCCTGACCAGCAGCACACCAAGGAGCGAGAAAGCCGCAATCGACAGCAAAGCAGTGGAAAACGGAGTTACCATCGCAGTCCCAGCAACAAGCCTTCGCCGCTGGGCCAACTGAAGGAAGCCATTCGCTGCCTAACGAAACTGCAGTCCATTATCGCCAATTGATTGCCACCTGGCAAGGCGGGCAGCATGTTGGAATATCATTCCAACAACAAAGAATTTTAAAACCATCTTGTATTATATTGAGACAAAAAATTGAAATACCTGTACCTAATGAAAACCCTTGTAATTAGTTAAGACAAAAAAACTGAAGACTTATACCTAGTTCACACCTGAAAAAGAAATGAACATAATTTAGCTTTTAGTATTAAGTCTTACAAATACTAAATTGTACTACCCACTAACGCATAAGAATATGCGGTCACATGAAAAGCCAGCTTTTTCCGCCGGCCATTAAAACCGGCACTTTTTTGCCTATACTTTGGACCGACGTGCATGTGTTTCTCCTGATCTCGGCATTTTTTAACCTGCCATCTGAACTCTACAATAAAGGCCAACCGCGCCTGTATACATAATTATATTAGTTTTTACATGGCTAATACATTTGCATACTCAATTTTAAATTTATAAACAAAAAGTTCACAACTCAGCTAAATATGCATGTATCCACGGCACAATTTATATTTAAATTAGTTCTTACAATTCTAATACATTTGCATACTCAATTTTAAATTTGTAAACAAAAAGTTCACAACTCCGATAATAATGCATGTATCCACGGCAGAATTTGTACTTAGATTAGTTTTTAGAAGGCTAATACATTTGCAAACTCAATTGTAAATTTGTAAACAAAAAGTTCACAACTCAGCTAATAATGCATGAATCTACGGCAAAATTTGTACTTATATTAGCTTTTACACGGCTTATACATTTGCATACTCAATTGTAAATTTGTAAACAAAAAGTTCACAACTCAGCTAATAATGCATATATCCACTTTAGAATTTATATTTATATTAGTTTTTACACGTCTAATACATTTGCATACTTAATTGTAAATTTGTAAACAAAAAGTTCACAACTCAGATTATAATGCATATATCCACTTCAGAATTTGTAATTATAGTAGTTTTTAGAAGGCTAATACATTTGCATACTCAATTGTAAATTTGTAAACAAAAAGTTCACAACTCAGCTAATAATGCATGTATCCACGGCAGAATTTGTTCTTATATTAGTTTTTTGAAGGCTAATACATTTGCAAACTCAATTGTAAATTTGTAAACAAAAAGTTCACAACTCAGCTAATAATGCATGAATCCACGGCAGAATTTGTACTTATATTAGTTTTTACACGTCTAATACTTTTGCATACTCAGCTAATAATGTCTGTATCCACTTCAGAATTTGTATTTATAATA
>NW_027222697.1:0-6000 GCF_030179895.1 Drosophila kikkawai
CCCGCCTGGCCGAATAAATATGAAACGGTATATTCATCGGCAGCTTGTGAAAGGTAAACTTCCTTTTCACTCTGCAGGCGTTGAAGGCCTGCATCTGAGGGTCTTCCTCAATATCCCTCAAAAGGGCATCGATGTCCTCCTGCGTGACCCCAGTGGGGAGGTTGGAGGCGGTTGAGTTGGAGCTGGTGGAGCTGGTAGAGCTGGTGGAGCTGGATGCGTTGTTGGAGTCGGTGGAGCTGGCGGAGGTGGTAGAGCTGGTGGAGCTGGTAGAGCTGGTGGTGGTGGTGGTGAACTGGTTCATGATGCTGCTGTTGCTGCTACTGTTGTTGCTGCTGATGCTGGTGGCTGAATGATATTTTTCCTAGACGAGGTCCCTGAATTTATACCCGCCAAGGAGCATATTTCTCCTCCCACTGCTATCCACTTGTACTATAGTATTCGGTCTCAAGGGATAGAACGTCTAGCTTTGTAAAAGGTCAAAGTGTCCACTTCATGTGAAGTGGTTACGAAGGGTATGGGAAGAATTACAGTCTAGCAAAAATTTAAGGCATAAATGCCCACAGTTAAAAGTACCAAATTTTTGGAAACGCTGATAATTATATCTTATTTTTTCCCCTAAATATCTAATTATTTCTAAAGGCGGCTGCAAGTTACCAAAACTGTCAAAGTAGTACGAGTCTGATCCTTTCTTATAATACGCCACCCAATGCGTTCCTTCTGATGATGAGTCTGCTAAATTTATTATTCCACACTCGGAATAATGTGGTACTTTGGGTATCTCATCTCTCATATAAACCCCCCGAAAATGTGGAATATTTTTAAAGGCAAACTTCAATATATCAAAATTGGAAAGTGCTCTCTTGGGTAGCTCATTTAATAGTTTTTTTGTTTATTATTATTTTTTGAAAATGATATGCCATAGCCTTTCTTGTATGGTTGCAGGTACAAGCCTTTACCCAACGATACAGATTCCATTTTTCTGTTATGTCTCTGGTTTTCCTCAAGTTGTGCCTTTGCCATCTTTGCATTGTTAATTGATTTTACAATTGCAGCGCTACCTGACGCTAAACTACCCACAGCGCTAAGGGCTGTTAAAATAGGTACCAATGGTAAAAAACCACCAACTTTTGGAACTGCTATTACCCGTGGAATTACAACATTTTTCTTACATCCCATTGATTTCGATACTGCACTGCGTGCCACTTTAACAGCATTCAATATGTCAAGTGCCGCTGCTTTTACTCGATCCCAAGCCCTATCAATTAAAATCGAGTCTGCTTTATGACGTTCCCCCAAATCCTTTGTATTTGAATATGCTATATCGTGTTCCCTACAAGCTTCGTCTAAGCCGTTGATCCCCCGATCACCGCGAGCTAATCGTTTCTCAAGCTTCGTACCAGGTCCACAGTAATTATACCCAGGTATATGAGCCTCAAAGGGAAGAGTGTTTATTAAATTATTTATGAGACCTGTACCCTGTTTGACATTTGATTTATGACTGGTAATATTATAAAAATGTTTACCCATTTTATATCAACCTCAATTAACGACTGGTTGTCTTTGAATGAAGTACATATCTCTAAAACATGCGTTTATTAAGACAAAATAAAAAAATCATAGTAAAAAACATTGAAAGTGGTGGTGATGGGGAGAGTAAACATCGGCGTCACAGTTCACTGCTCCCAAACACGATCAGAGCTTTGGTGGTAGGTCCGTCCAATAGCGGAAAAACTAATGTGATGATTGCCTTAATCGAGGACCCAAACGGCCTGAAATTCGAAAATATATACGTGTATTCAAAGAGTTTATATCAACCGAAATATGAGTATTTGGAAAAACTTGTAAAACCAATACGAGGAATGGGATATTATACATTTTCAGCGAATGACAGCGTTTTGTCACCAGAGGAAGCTAAAAACAATTCCATCATGGTGTTTGATGACGTAGCGTGTGAAAAGCAAACTGCTATTCGCAATTATTTTTGTATGGGGCGACATAGAAATATTGATTCATTCTATTTATGTCAAACGTATACACATATTCCAAAACATTTAATACGAGATAATGCAAATTTTATTATAATGTTTAAGCAGGACGATATGAACCTTCGTCACATATATCGAGATCATGTTCATTTTGATATGAATTTTGAAACATTCATGGAAATTTCACGAAAGTGTTGGGACGATAAATTTGGATTTCTTGTAATCTCTAAAGACGATGATATGAAAGCTGGACGATATAGAAAAGGATTCGATCAATTTATTATACTTGAATAAATAATAATGATAATATAAATATAATAATATTATTGTGAATAAAGTCAGTTCAGACTCAAGCATCATAATGACTACATCATTGACAATAGCTCTAAATGGGAATACATCTGTACTTAGCGAGAATTTTTTCCCACAAATTGAGCTAAAACGTAATTATGAATGTGCTCTAATTGATTTTTATACATTCAATTCTATACCGAATGTTGATAAGGGGAACAACTTATTTCATATTGGGAACAAAGTCATTGAAATACCAATTGGCTCATATGAGTTTGATGATATTTCAAAATATATTATTAATAAGCTCAAGGAGTATGAGCTTCAAGACAGTATAAAAATAGAGTGTAATATCAACACTTTACAAGTTCAAGTTATTACTAAAAATGAGACCGTATATTTTAATCATGAACGATCAATTGGTCGTTTATTCGGATTTAATAAACGAAAATTAAGACCACATGAGAAAGAAGTTTACATCTCGGATAATCCCGTCAATATTTTAAAAATAAATTCTGTTAGATTGGAATGCAACATTATAAGCGGGTCATATGTAGGGAATAAACCAAATCATGTGCTTCATGAATTTGGAATCAATGTCCCCCCTGGATATAAAATGAACATAACACCACGAAATTTGATTTATTTGCCTGTGAACACCAGAGAAATAAGCACACTAGAAATACGGATAACTGATCAGGACGGAGATTTAGTTAATTTGCGTGGAGAAACTGTATCAATCCGTCTCCACTTACGACCGACAGAATGATTATTTACAATAAAAGGGGTACTCATCGATCCTTTGATAACATTATCAAATCTAAAGCTGAAGTGAAAGCACCATCATCTTCACATCAACGCCCGGCCCTCACATTAAAAAATAAATTGATTTTGAAATCGTTGGGATTTAATATTAAATAAAGTTTATCAACTAATATTCAAATGAATGAGATCTTTTATGTCCAGGAAAAGCCTGCTAACGATGAATCTATTATTAAAAAAGAGTTTCATTCATATTATCCATATCAGCAGAACTTCAAAGCAAATGATGAAGTACGGATCAGTTTGCAAAACCAAGATTTGTATGTCCTTCCATGTGAAAGTTTTCTCCATTTTGAAGGAACGCTTAGCAAAATTATTGACTCAAATACAGGAAAGACTAGTACAAATGGCGTTAGCGGTTTGCTCAAAAATAATTGCATGGCCTATTTTCTGGATGAAATAAGATATGAGTTGAATGGCTGTGAATTGGATAGGACGCGTTTTACTGGAATAACAACGACTATTAAGAACTTTCTCTCAGTCGGCCAACAGGAAGGAGCGGCTTATCGCAATGCGGGGTGGAGTGGCGGGGACAATATCCCTTCTGGAGGACATTTCAGTTTTTCTGTACCTTTAAAAATGTTGATGGGGTTCGCTGAAGACTATAAGAAAGTCGTCTTAAACTGTAAACATGAGCTCGTTCTGTTACTTACGAAAAACCCTGATGATATGTTTGTGAAAAATGTTGATGGAAAAATCGATAACATTGCTATAAATAGTATAAGTTGGAAGATCCCCCACATCGTTCCAAGTGACAGTGCTAAAATTAAAATGTTTAATGTAGTAAAGAGTGGAGCTAGCCTCCCACTCGCATTCCGGAATTGGGATTGTTATATAAATCCGACATTGGTTCAGGGAACACATCATATATGGAATGTCAAGATGTCTGCAAACAGAGAACGTCCACGTTTTGCTGTTATTGCATTTACATTGAATGGAGAACTAATTAGAAACAATTTGAGAAATGCAAAGGTATATCTTAATTCTGAAGTATATCCCTATGAGGATTTGAATGTTAAATATAATGAGAATCGGTTTTCTGTCTTGTATGACATGTATACAAAATTTCAAGAGAGCTATTACAATCGAGAACCCCGAGCTCTTTTATCTCCGATGGAATTCATGTCGAAGGCTCCTATTGTGGTTGTTGATCTCTCATACCAGAACGAGAGTGTCAAATCAGGAGCGACTGATATAAAAATTTCCACTGAGCTAACTGTTGCGAGTGAGATAAATACAAAGGCATATTGCCTTCTCATCCATGATCGACTAGTTGAATACTCGCCACTAACTGGATTGGTTCAGCGTATCGTCTAACAATTTGGAAAGGATTACTTCATTTAAATTTTTGAATTCATTGCAAGTAGACGTCCACGGATCCATCAGAATGCTAACACTAAAAAACAAAGACATCATCTCAAGCAGTAATAGCATTCAACAACTTGTAATAAAAATAAATAATTTCATGAAAATGTTTAAACATCAAATTTTCCCCGAACATGAGCAATATCTGGAGGAGTCGCTCAAATATTTTTATAAAAGGATGGCTGATACACCGCTGGTTTCTAATATTCATGGGCAACATTTCACATCTTGTTGTTGGGCACATGATAATGTCGAGGATGGAGTTGATACATGTGCTTGCCATTTCTTTACTGTACGCTCACAAAAATCATTAAAAATTATGAAAATGTATGTTAATTTGGAACATCGCTTTTGATTATTATACTTGAAAAATAAAATTATATTTACAAAAAAAAAAAAATAAATTGATAGCATTTTTTTAATGGTGGAAATGGGATATGGGATATTTCTTTTGCAGCCTTTACTTTTCAGATTGACTGTGGATTTGAGTTTGGGTGGATGGGGTGTTTCACATTGCACCGAGTGTTGAGAAACCGTTACAAGTGCATCCTTCACCATCCCTACTTTGGTGAGCTAATTGAGCAGGTTGTTGCACGCACTTGATCTAGTGTAGGTGGGATGAGGGTGGGAAAATTTGACTGCTCTGATCCTCTTTCCAGCGGCGCTACAGTGGGAAAACAAGTGACCTTTTTCAAGTGAGGTATCTCACAGGGAAAATCACAGTCCTGAGTCGTGGGTGGGAACATGTTTCGACTCTGGCGCCCTTGTTCACTTACACCCCGTCCCTTTATCATGTGAGGATGTTGCCTGAACGTTCACGTCTGGCGCCCTTGTTCACTTACACCCCGTCCCTTTTTCAAACGAGGATCGTGGGTGAACGTACACGGGATGCACCGCCGCCGTGCGCCCTTTTTCAATTGCCTTAAGTGGTTGAACGTACACGTGTGGGTCAGGATCACTCCTGTCGGTGCAGGATCTCCCCGGTGCGCCCTTTTTCAATTGCCTCACCCTCTAAGTGAGGGGTCGTCGGTGCACGTGCATCGATCCGGGGTCGCTACCGGGATCGCTCCGTTGCATTCGCACTCGTATCCATATCCCTGTGGGAATCCCTTGAACACTTGATCTCAAGTGTCCTTTTACATGCACTGACCCTAATTTATTCCATCTTTATTACCCCCTCTTATGACAGGTTCATATCTCCCCCTAACTAAGTGCATTTTTATTATCTAAACCACTCTAATTTTGACAGCTAATCCATTAATTGCATTTTTATTACCCTTTTTACCGACATCAAAGGTCCCGAAACCAGGCTTATTTAACTACTCTCAGCTAATAATGCATGAATCTACGGCAAAATTTGTACTTATATTAGCTTTTACACGGCTTATACATTTGCATACTCAATTGTAAATTTGTAAACAAAAAGTTCACAACTCAGCTAATAATGCATATATCCACTTTAGAATTTATATTTATATTAGTTTTTACACGTCTAATACATTTGCATACTTAATTGTAAATTTGTAAACAAAAAGTT
>NW_027222698.1:0-41135 GCF_030179895.1 Drosophila kikkawai
TATTTATATTAGTTTTTACACGGCTAATACATTTGCATGCTCAATTGTAAAATTGTAAACAAAAAGTTCACAACTCAGATAATAGTGCATATATCCACTTCAGAATTTGTAATTATATTAGTTTTTACATGGCTAATACATTTGCATACTCAGGTATAAATTTGTAAACAAAAATTTCACAACTCAGCTAATAATGCCTGAATCCACTTCAGAATTTGTATTTATATTAGTTTTTACACGGCTAATACATTTGCATGCTCAATTGTAAAATTGTAAACAAAAAGTTCACAACTCAGATAATAGTGCATATATCCACTTCAGAATTTGTAATTATATTAGTTTTTACATGGCTAATACATTTGCATACTCAATTGTAAATTTGTAAACAAAAAGTTCACAACTCAGCTAATAATGCATCTATCCACTTCAGAATTTGTAATTATATTAGTTTTTACATGGCTAATACATTTGCATACTCAATTGTAAATTTGTAAACAAAAAGTTCACAACTCAGCTAATAATTCATGTATCCACTTCAGAATTTGTATTTATATTAGTTTTTACACGGCTAATACATTTGCATGCTCAATTGTAAATTTGTAAACAAAAAGTTCACAACTCAGATAATAGTGCATATATCCACTTCAGAATTTGTAATTATATTAGTTTTTACATGGCTAATACATTTGCATACTCAATTGTAAATTTGTAAACAAAAAGTTCACAACTCAGCTAATAATTCATGTATCCACTTCAGAATTTGTATTTATATTAGTTTTTACACGGCTAATACATTTGCATGCTCAATTGAAAAGTGCAAATGAAAGGCAGTGTTTAAGTGCATATTTTTGTGTAGGAAAGAGACGGAAGATACGTCGGCCGGCAACTTCAGCGCCAGAGCGGCAGCATTACGCCAGTTCTCGGGTGTTGGTCACCGGCTGGTAGACCGTTTTGGAGGCCGCTGGCCGAGATCAGTGCGACAACCGCCGTACTCTTTTGGACGTGCCACGCGCTGACTGCCACGTTTGAGGTTGGAATCGACCTGCGAGCGAGCACGCCCAACCCCCATCGGCCTTAACCTCAAATTTTGAGCGACACTTCGGCCGCGACACCGTGTGCCACATGAAGGTTCGGATTTAACCTTAATCCGACCTGCCGTTCCCAATCAGCCAATCCATCCCAGGCGTGGTGTCGGAGTACCCATGCGGGTTAGGCTACCCTAAGGAACGCGAGGAGGAGGAGAAGGAGCTACGAGCTCCTGCAGAAGCAACGACGATCGGTTGACCGTTGGTTTTGCTGCCGTAACTAGAAGGAGGAGACGAATGTGAGGCGACGCTAGCCTGCACTTTACGCGCACGTGCCACGTGCGGCACCATATCCCAGAGCGGGATGAAATAAGGAGAACAGACCTCTCGTCTGGCATGCGAAGACGCCAAACCCTTCGTATGCGGTGAATCGAACAGGAGATCTGGAGGAGAATGCCGCAAGGAGGCATCGCCATGTGCAGAGCTGCTGCCAATCAACGTTGGCGTGTGCTGCAGATAATTTTCTTTGTTTAGGGATTCAGAGCCAATGTGCTGAAATTGTAGATCTAATTTTTTGATAATAATACTGTTTGTATTCAAGTAATGTAAATTTAGGGCCGTTTGAGCAACACAAAAATAATATTTGTCAGAAGTTAACAACATTTCTTGATTAAATCTAGCACAGCGTCTTCGATGGGCCCACCGAACCTGCTTCAACCGGATTTGCGAGTAAGTGAGATCTCTCCTTATAAAAAAAAAAAAAAAAAACATATTGATTTCTGACTTTAAAAATATATTACATTTTTGTGTGTGCATTTAAATAACGAAACGCTATATAATTAGTCGATTGATATTTACATATTTTTTTTTTTACAATTCAATTAAAGTAAATTTTCGTAGCATTATGATTAGGAGTAAATACACCGTAAGCAGCGATAAGAATTTTTGGAGCGAATAAGATTTTGTAGATGATAAGAAGATGCGATTGGATAACGCTTTGTTATTGTTTTGGGCATTAGGCCAATATGATTGAATTTATGCGATACTTTGTTTTGATTGATTGATTCTTTTTCCAATATGTTGGAGTAATTTGAATTAGTTTTCGTGGATCGATCTTGATGCTGCCGCAATGTGAATTAGAATTATAATATAATAATAAACTTTGATTAAGGGATAACCGCAAACATAATCTCTCGAGTTATCATGGCAGGGAGGGTACAGAAAGGGATGGCGAATAACAGCTAGCCACCCCTACTCCTGGTGTTCTCTTGATTAGCTTACTGGTCCGTCCGCGCATTCCAGAATCCGAATATATCCTTTGTTGTTTTGAACTGTAGATTACAGTTAGTGCACTTAAAACTTTTCTTTTGCGTAGTGCAGTGTGTATATAGGGAAGATGAGGAAAACCCACGACAATCCGACGAGCTTAGCAAAGAGCAATGCTAGAAGTGCACGAAACCGAATCTCCTTATACACTAGGTTACCCTTAACCCGGTGAACACAGGCCAGGGAGCCCTGACGGGCAACCGACGAACCTAGTCTGGCTGACATAGAAAGACAAGGGGGAACCGACTAGCTGGCTGGCTACTACACCACTTCAGAATTTGTATTTATATTAGTTTTTACACGGCTAATACATTTGCATGCTCAATTGTAAAATTGTAAACAAAAAGTTCACAACTCAGATAATAGTGCATATATCCACTTCAGAATTTGTAATTATATTAGTTTTTACATGGCTAATACATTTGCATACTCAATTGTAAATTTGTAAACAAAAAGTTCACAACTCAGCTAATAATTCATGTATCCACTTCAGAATTTGTATTTATATTAGTTTTTACACGGCTAATACATTTGCATGCTCAATTGTAAATTTGTAAACAAAAAGTTCACAACTCAGATAATAGTGCATATATCCACTTCAGAATTTGTAATTATATTAGTTTTTACATGGCTAATACATTTGCATACTCAATTGTAAATTTGTAAACAAAAAGTTCACAACTCAGCTAATAATTCATGTATCCACTTCAGAATTTGTATTTATATTAGTTTTTACACGGCTAATACATTTGCATGCTCAATTGAAAAGTGCAAATGAAAGGCAGTGTTTAAGTGCATATTTTTGTGTAGGAAAGAGACGGAAGATACGTCGGCCGGCAACTTCAGCGCCAGAGCGGCAGCATTACGCCAGTTCTCGGGTGTTGGTCACCGGCTGGTAGACCGTTTTGGAGGCCGCTGGCCGAGATCAGTGCGACAACCGCCGTACTCTTTTGGACGTGCCACGCGCTGACTGCCACGTTTGAGGTTGGAATCGACCTGCGAGCGAGCACGCCCAACCCCCATCGGCCTTAACCTCAAATTTTGAGCGACACTTCGGCCGCGACACCGTGTGCCACATGAAGGTTCGGATTTAACCTTAATCCGACCTGCCGTTCCCAATCAGCCAATCCATCCCAGGCGTGGTGTCGGAGTACCCATGCGGGTTAGGCTACCCTAAGGAACGCGAGGAGGAGGAGAAGGAGCTACGAGCTCCTGCAGAAGCAACGACGATCGGTTGACCGTTGGTTTTGCTGCCGTAACTAGAAGGAGGAGACGAATGTGAGGCGACGCTAGCCTGCACTTTACGCGCACGTGCCACGTGCGGCACCATATCCCAGAGCGGGATGAAATAAGGAGAACAGACCTCTCGTCTGGCATGCGAAGACGCCAAACCCTTCGTATGCGGTGAATCGAACAGGAGATCTGGAGGAGAATGCCGCAAGGAGGCATCGCCATGTGCAGAGCTGCTGCCAATCAACGTTGGCGTGTGCTGCAGATAATTTTCTTTGTTTAGGGATTCAGAGCCAATGTGCTGAAATTGTAGATCTAATTTTTTGATAATAATACTGTTTGTATTCAAGTAATGTAAATTTAGGGCCGTTTGAGCAACACAAAAATAATATTTGTCAGAAGTTAACAACATTTCTTGATTAAATCTAGCACAGCGTCTTCGATGGGCCCACCGAACCTGCTTCAACCGGATTTGCGAGTAAGTGAGATCTCTCCTTATAAAAAAAAAAAAAAAAAAACATATTGATTTCTGACTTTAAAAATATATTACATTTTTGTGTGTGCATTTAAATAACGAAACGCTATATAATTAGTCGATTGATATTTACATATTTTTTTTTTTACAATTCAATTAAAGTAAATTTTCGTAGCATTATGATTAGGAGTAAATACACCGTAAGCAGCGATAAGAATTTTTGGAGCGAATAAGATTTTGTAGATGATAAGAAGATGCGATTGGATAACGCTTTGTTATTGTTTTGGGCATTAGGCCAATATGATTGAATTTATGCGATACTTTGTTTTGATTGATTGATTCTTTTTCCAATATGTTGGAGTAATTTGAATTAGTTTTCGTGGATCGATCTTGATGCTGCCGCAATGTGAATTAGAATTATAATATAATAATAAACTTTGATTAAGGGATAACCGCAAACATAATCTCTCGAGTTATCATGGCAGGGAGGGTACAGAAAGGGATGGCGAATAACAGCTAGCCACCCCTACTCCTGGTGTTCTCTTGATTAGCTTACTGGTCCGTCCGCGCATTCCAGAATCCGAATATATCCTTTGTTGTTTTGAACTGTAGATTACAGTTAGTGCACTTAAAACTTTTCTTTTGCGTAGTGCAGTGTGTATATAGGGAAGATGAGGAAAACCCACGACAATCCGACGAGCTTAGCAAAGAGCAATGCTAGAAGTGCACGAAACCGAATCTCCTTATACACTAGGTTACCCTTAACCCGGTGAACACAGGCCAGGGAGCCCTGACGGGCAACCGACGAACCTAGTCTGGCTGACATAGAAAGACAAGGGGGAACCGACTAGCTGGCTGGCTACTACACCACTTCAGAATTTGTATTTATATTAGTTTTTACACGGCTAATACATTTGCATGCTCAATTGTAAAATTGTAAACAAAAAGTTCACAACTCAGATAATAGTGCATATATCCACTTCAGAATTTGTAATTATATTAGTTTTTACATGGCTAATACATTTGCATACTCAATTGTAAATTTGTAAACAAAAAGTTCACAACTCAGCTAATAATTCATGTATCCACTTCAGAATTTGTATTTATATTAGTTTTTACACGGCTAATACATTTGCATGCTCAATTGTAAATTTGTAAACAAAAAGTTCACAACTCAGATAATAGTGCATATATCCACTTCAGAATTTGTAATTATATTAGTTTTTACATGGCTAATACATTTGCATACTCAATTGTAAATTTGTAAACAAAAAGTTCACAACTCAGCTAATAATTCATGTATCCACTTCAGAATTTGTATTTATATTAGTTTTTACACGGCTAATACATTTGCATGCTCAATTGTAAATTTGTAAACAAAAAGTTCACAACTCAGATAATAGTGCATATATCCACTTCAGAATTTGTAATTATATTAGTTTTTACATGGCTAATACATTTGCATACTCAATTGTAAATTTGTAAACAAAAAGTTCACAACTCAGCTAATAATTCATGTATCCACTTCAGAATTTGTATTTATATTAGTTTTTACACGGCTAATACATTTGCATGCTCAATTGTAAAATTGTAAACAAAAAGTTCACAACTCAGATAATAGTGCCTATATCCACTTCAGAATTTGTAATTATATTAGTTTTTACATGGCTAATACATTTGCATACTCAATTGTAAATTTGTAAACAAAAAGTTCACAACTCAGCTAATAATGCCTGAATCCACTTCAGAATTTGTATTTATATTAGTTTTTACAAGGCTAATACATTTGCATACTCAATTGTAAATTTGTAAACAAAAATTTCACAGCTCAGCTAATAATGCCTGTATCCACTTCAGAATTTGTATTTATATTAGTTTTTACAGGGCTAATACATTTGCATACTAAGTTGTAAATTTGAAAACAAAAAGTTCACAACTCAGATAATAGTGCATATATACACTTCAGAATTTGTAATTATATTAGTTTTTACACGGCTAATACATTTGCATACTCAATTGTAAATTTGTAAACAAAAAGTTCACAACTCAGCTAATAATGCCTGTATCCACTTCAGAATTAGTATTTATATTAGTTTTTACACGGCTAATACATTTGCATACTAAATTGTAAATTTGAAAACAAAAAGTTCACAACTCAGCTAATAATGCCTGTATCCACTTCAGAATTTGTATTTATATTAGTTTTTACAAGGTTAATACGTTTGCATACTCAATTGTAAATTTGTAAACAAAAAGTTTACAACTCAGCTAATAATGCTTGTATCCACTTCAGAATTAGTATTTACATTAGTTTTTACACGGCTAATACATTTGCATACTCAATTGTAAATTTAAAAACAAAAAGTTCACAACTCAGCTAATAATGCCTGAATCCACTTTAGAATTTGTATTCACAACTCAGCTAATAATGCATGTATTAACGGCAGAATTTGTACTTATATTAGTTTTTACACGGCTTATACATTTGCATACTCAATTGTAAATTTGTAAACAAAAAGTTCACAACTCAGATAATAATGCATATATCCACTTCAGAATTTGTATTTATATTAGTTTTTACATGGCTAATACATTTGCATGCTCAATTGTAAAATTGTAAACAAAAAGTTCACAACTCAGATAATAGTGCATATATCCACTTCAGAATTTGTAATTATATTAGTTTTTACATGGCTAATACATTTGCATACTCAGGTATAAATTTGTAAACAAAAATTTCACAACTTAGCTAATAATGCCTGAATCCACTTCAGAATTTGTATTTATATTATTTTTTACAGGGCTAATACATTTGCATACTCAATTGTAAATTTGTAAGCAAAAAGTTCACAACTCAGATAATAGTGCATATATCCACTTCAGAATTTGTAATTATATTAGTTTTTACACGGCTAATACATTTGCATACTCAATTGTAAATTTGTAAACAAAAAGTTCACAACTCAGCTAATAATGCCTGTATCCACTTCAGAATTTGTATTTATATTAGTTTTTACACGGCTTATACATTTGCATACTCAATTGTAAATTTGTAAACAAAAAGTTCACAACTCAGATAATAATGCATATATCCACTTCAGAATTTGTATTTATATTAGTTTTTACATGGCTAATACATTTGCATGCTCAATTGTAAAATTGTAAACAAAAAGTTCACAACTCAGATAATAGTGCATATATCCACTTCAGAATTTGTAATTATATTAGTTTTTACACGGCTAATACATTTGCATACTCAATTGTAAATTTGTAAACAAAAAGTTCACAACTCTGCTAATAATGCATGTATTAACGGCAGAATTTGTACTTATATTAGTTTTTACACGGCTTATACATTTGCATACTCAATTGTAAATTTGTAAACAAAAAGTTCACAACTCAGATAATAATGCATATATCCACTTCAGAATTTGTATTTATATTAGTTTTTACATGGCTAATACATTTGCATGCTCAATTGTAAAATTGTAAACAAAAAGTTCACAACTCAGATAATAGTGCATATATCCACTTCAGAATTTGTAATTATATTAGTTTTTACATGGCTAATACATTTGCATACTCAATTGTAAATTTGTAAACAAAAATTTCGCAGCTCAGCTAATAATGCCTGTATCCACTTCAGAATTTGTATTTATATTAGTTTTTACAGGGCTAATACATTTGCATACTCAATTGTAAATTTGTAAGCAAAAAGTTCACAACTCAGATAATAGTGCATATATCCACTTCAGAATTTGTAATTATATTAGTTTTTACACGGCTAATACATTTGCATACTCAATTGTAAATTTGTAAACAAAAAGTTCACAACTCAGATAATAGTGCCTATATCCACTTCAGAATTTGTAATTATATTAGTTTTTACATGGCTAATACATTTGCATACTCAATTGTAAATTTGTAAACAAAAAGTTCACAACTCAGCTAATAATGCCTGAATCCACTTCAGAATTTGTATTTATATTAGTTTTTACACGGCTAATACATTTGCATGCTCAATTGTAAAATTGTAAACAAAAAGTTCACAACTCAGATAATAGTGCATATATCCACTTCAGAATTTGTAATTATATTAGTTTTTACATGGCTAATACATTTGCATACTCAGGTATAAATTTGTAAACAAAAATTTCACAACTCAGCTAATAATGCCTGAATCCACTTCAGAATTTGTATTTATATTAGTTTTTACAAGGCTAATACATTTGCATACTCAATTGTAAATTTGTAAACAAAAATTTCACAGCTCAGCTAATAATGCCTGTATCCACTTCAGAATTTGTATTTATATTAGTTTTTACAGGGCTAATTCATTTGCATACTCAATTGTAAATTTGTAAACAAAAAGTTCACAACTCAGCTAATAATGCCTGTATCCACTTCAGAATTTGTATTTATATTAGTTTTTACACGGCTTATACATTTGCATACTCAATTGTAAATTTGTAAACAAAAAGTTCACAACTCAGATAATAATGCATATATCCACTTCAGAATTTGTATTTATATTAGTTTTTACATGGCTAATACATTTGCATGCTCAATTGTAAAATTGTAAACAAAAAGTTCACAACTCAGATAATAGTGCATATATCCACTTCAGAATTTGTAATTATATTAGTTTTTACACGGCTAATACATTTGCATACTCAATTGTAAATTTGTAAACAAAAAGTTCACAACTCAGATAATAGTGCATATATCCACTTCAGAATTTGTAATTATATTAGTTTTTACATGGCTAATACATTTGCATACTCAGGTATAAATTTGTAAACAAAAATTTCACAACTCAGCTAATAATGCCTGAATCCACTTCAGAATTTGTATTTATATTATTTTTTACAGGGCTAATACATTTGCATACTCAATTGTAAATTTGTAAGCAAAAAGTTCACAACTCAGATAATAGTGCATATATCCACTTCAGAATTTGTAATTATATTAGTTTTTACACGGCTAATACATTTGCATACTCAATTGTAAATTTGTAAACAAAAAGTTCACAACTCAGCTAATAATGCCTGTATCCACTTCAGAATTTGTATTTATATTAGTTTTTACACGGCTTATACATTTGCATACTCAATTGTAAATTTGTAAACAAAAAGTTCACAACTCAGATAATAATGCATATATCCACTTCAGAATTTGTATTTATATTAGTTTTTACATGGCTAATACATTTGCATGCTCAATTGTAAAATTGTAAACAAAAAGTTCACAACTCAGATAATAGTGCATATATCCACTTCAGAATTTGTAATTATATTAGTTTTTACATGGCTAATACATTTGCATACTCAATTGTAAATTTGTAAACAAAAATTTCGCAGCTCAGCTAATAATGCCTGTATCCACTTCAGAATTTGTATTTATATTAGTTTTTACAGGGCTAATACATTTGCATACTCAATTGTAAATTTGCAAGCAAAAAGTTCACAACTCAGATAATAGTGCATATATCCACTTCAGAATTTGTAATTATATTAGTTTTTACACGGCTAATACATTTGCATACTCAATTGTAAATTTGTAAACAAAAAGTTCACAACTCAGATAATAGTGCCTATATCCACTTCAGAATTTGTAATTATATTAGTTTTTACATGGCTAATACATTTGCATACTCAATTGTAAATTTGTAAACAAAAAGTTCACAACTCAGCTAATAATGCCTGAATCCACTTCAGAATTTGTAATTATATTAGTTTTTACACGGCTAATACATTTGCATGCTCAATTGTAAAATTGTAAACAAAAAGTTCACAACTCAGATAATAGTGCATATATCCACTTCAGAATTTGTATTTATATTAGTTTTTACATGGCTAATACATTTGCATGCTCAATTGTAAAATTGTAAACAAAAAGTTCACAACTCAGATAATAATGCATATATCCACTTCAGAATTTGTATTTATATTAGTTTTTACATGGCTAATACATTTGCATGCTCAATTGTAAAATTGTAAACAAAAAGTTCACAACTCAGATAATAGTGCATATATCCACTTCAGAATTTGTAATTATATTAGTTTTTACATGGCTAATACATTTGCATACTCAGGTATAAATTTGTAAACAAAAATTTCACAACTCAGCTAATAATGCCTGAATCCACTTCAGAATTTGTATTTATATTATTTTTTACAGGGCTAATACATTTGCATACTCAATTGTAAATTTGTAAGCAAAAAGTTCACAACTCAGATAATAGTGCATATATCCACTTCAGAATTTGTAATTATATTAGTTTTTACACGGCTAATACATTTGCATACTCAATTGTAAATTTGTAAACAAAAAGTTCACAACTCAGCTAATAATGCCTGTATCCACTTCAGAATTTGTATTTATATTAGTTTTTACACGGCTTATACATTTGCATACTCAATTGTAAATTTGTAAACAAAAAGTTCACAACTCAGATAATAATGCATATATCCACTTCAGAATTTGTATTTATATTAGTTTTTACATGGCTAATACATTTGCATGCTCAATTGTAAAATTGTAAACAAAAAGTTCACAACTCAGATAATAGTGCATATATCCACTTCAGAATTTGTAATTATATTAGTTTTTACACGGCTAATACATTTGCATACTCAATTGTAAATTTGTAAACAAAAAGTTCACAACTCTGCTAATAATGCATGTATTAACGGCAGAATTTGTACTTATATTAGTTTTTACACGGCTTATACATTTGCATACTCAATTGTAAATTTGTAAACAAAAAGTTCACAACTCAGATAATAATGCATATATCCACTTCAGAATTTGTATTTATATTAGTTTTTACATGGCTAATACATTTGCATGCTCAATTGTAAAATTGTAAACAAAAAGTTCACAACTCAGATAATAGTGCATATATCCACTTCAGAATTTGTAATTATATTAGTTTTTACATGGCTAATACATTTGCATACTCAATTGTAAATTTGTAAACAAAAATTTCGCAGCTCAGCTAATAATGCCTGTATCCACTTCAGAATTTGTATTTATATTAGTTTTTACAGGGCTAATAAATTTGCATACTCAATTGTAAATTTGTAAGCAAAAAGTTCACAACTCAGATAATAGTGCATATATCCACTTCAGAATTTGTAATTATATTAGTTTTTACACGGCTAATACATTTGCATACTCAATTGTAAATTTGTAAACAAAAAGTTCACAACTCAGATAATAGTGCCTATATCTACTTCAGAATTTGTAATTATATTAGTTTTTACATGGCTAATACATTTGCATACTCAATTTTAAATTTGTAAACAAAAAGTTCACAACTCAGCTAATAATGCCTGAATCCACTTCAGAATTTGTATTTATATTAGTTTTTACACGGCTAATACATTTGCATGCTCAATTGTAAAATTGTAAACAAAAAGTTCACAACTCAGATAATAGTGCATATATCCACTTCAGAATTTGTAATTATATTAGTTTTTACATGGCTAATACATTTGCATACTCAGGTATAAATTTGTAAACAAAAATTTCACAACTCAGCTAATAATGCCTGAATCCACTTCAGAATTTGTATTTATATTAGTTTTTACAAGGCTAATACATTTGCATACTCAATTGTAAATTTGTAAACAAAAATTTCACAGCTCAGCTAATAATGCCTGTATCCACTTCAGAATTTGTATTTATATTAGTTTTTACAGGGCTAATTCATTTGCATACTCAATTGTAAATTTGTAAACAAAAAGGTCACAACTCAGCTAATAATGCATTCACTTCAAAATTTGTATTTATATTAGTTTTTACACGGCTAATACATTTGCATGCTCAATTGTAAAATTGTAAACAAAAAGTTCATAACTCAGATAATGGTGCATATATCCACTTCAGATTTTGTAATTATATTAGTTTTTACATGGCTAATACATTTGCATACTCAATTGTAAATTTGTTAACAAAAAGTTCACAACTCAGCTAATAATTCATGTATCCACTTCAGAATTTGTATTTATATTAGTTTTTACACGGCTAATACATTTGCATGCTCAATTGTAAAATTGTAAACAAAAAGTTCACAACTCAGATAATAGTGCATATATCCACTTCAGAATTTGTAATTATATTAGTTTTTACATGGCTAATACATTTGCATACTCAATTGTAAATTTGTAAACAAAAAGTTCACAACTCTGCTAATAATGCATGTATTAACGGCAGAATTTGTACTTATATTAGTTTTTACACGGCTTATACATTTGCATACTCAATTGTAAATTTGTAAACAAAAAGTTCACAACTCAGATAATAATGCATATATCCACTTCAGAATTTGTATTTATATTAGTTTTTACATGGCTAATACATTTGCATGCTCAATTGTAAAATTGTAAACAAAAAGTTCACAACTCAGATAATAGTGCATATATCCACTTCAGAATTTGTAATTATATTAGTTTTTACATGGCTAATACATTTGCATACTCAATTGTAAATTTGTAAACAAAAATTTCGCAGCTCAGCTAATAATGCCTGTATCCACTTCAGAATTTGTATTTATATTAGTTTTTACAGGGCTAATACATTTGCATACTCAATTGTAAATTTGTAAGCAAAAAGTTCACAACTCAGATAATAGTGCATATATCCACTTCAGAATTTGTAATTATATTAGTTTTTACACGGCTAATACATTTGCATACTCAATTGTAAATTTGTAAACAAAAAGTTCACAACTCAGATAATAGTGCCTATATCCACTTCAGAATTTGTAATTATATTAGTTTTTACATGGCTAATACATTTGCATACTCAATTGTAAATTTGTAAACAAAAAGTTCACAACTCAGCTAATAATGCCTGAATCCACTTCAGAATTTGTATTTATATTAGTTTTTACACGGCTAATACATTTGCATGCTCAATTGTAAAATTGTAAACAAAAAGTTCACAACTCAGATAATAGTGCATATATCCACTTCAGAATTTGTAATTATATTAGTTTTTACATGGCTAATACATTTGCATACTCAGGTATAAATTTGTAAACAAAAATTTCACAACTCAGCTAATAATGCCTGAATCCACTTCAGAATTTGTATTTATATTAGTTTTTACAAGGCTAATACATTTGCATACTCAATTGTAAATTTGTAAACAAAAATTTCACAGCTCAGCTAATAATGCCTGTATCCACTTCAGAATTTGTATTTATATTAGTTTTTACAGGGCTAATTCATTTGCATACTCAATTGTAAATTTGTAAACAAAAAGGTCACAACTCAGCTAATAATGCATTCACTTCAAAATTTGTATTTATATTAGTTTTTACACGGCTAATACATTTGCATGCTCAATTGTAAAATTGTAAACAAAAAGTTCATAACTCAGATAATGGTGCATATATCCACTTCAGATTTTGTAATTATATTAGTTTTTACATGGCTAATACATTTGCATACTCAATTGTAAATTTGTTAACAAAAAGTTCACAACTCAGCTAATAATTCATGTATCCACTTCAGAATTTGTATTTATATTAGTTTTTACACGGCTAATACATTTGCATGCTCAATTGTAAAATTGTAAACAAAAAGTTCACAACTCAGATAATAGTGCATATATCCACTTCAGAATTTGTAATTATATTAGTTTTTACATGGCTAATACATTTGCATACTCAATTGTAAATTTGTAAACAAAAAGTTCACAACTCAGCTAATAATGCATGTATCCACTTCAGAATTTGTATTTATATTAGTTTTTACACGGCTAATACATTTGCATGCTCAATTGTAAAATTGTAAACAAAAAGTTCATAACTCAGATAATGGTGCATATATCCACTTCAGATTTTGTAATTATATTAGTTTTTACATGGCTAATACATTTGCATACTCAATTGTAAATTTGTTAACAAAAAGTTCACAACTCAGCTAATAATTCATGTATCCACTTCAGAATTTGTATTTATATTAGTTTTTACACGGCTAATACATTTGCATGCTCAATTGTAAAATTGTAAACAAAAAGTTCACAACTCAGATAATAGTGCATATATCCACTTCAGAATTTGTAATTATATTAGTTTTTACATGGCTAATACATTTGCATACTCAATTGTAAATTTGTAAACAAAAATTTCGCAGCTCAGCTAATAATGCCTGTATCCACTTCAGAATTTGTATTTATATTAGTTTTTACAGGGCTAATAAATTTGCATACTCAATTGTAAATTTGTAAGCAAAAAGTTCACAACTCAGATAATAGTGCATATATCCACTTCAGAATTTGTAATTATATTAGTTTTTACACGGCTAATACATTTGCATACTCAATTGTAAATTTGTAAACAAAAAGTTCACAACTCAGATAATAGTGCCTATATCCACTTCAGAATTTGTAATTATATTAGTTTTTACATGGCTAATACATTTGCATACTCAATTTTAAATTTGTAAACAAAAAGTTCACAACTCAGCTAATAATGCCTGAATCCACTTCAGAATTTGTATTTATATTAGTTTTTACACGGCTAATACATTTGCATGCTCAATTGTAAAATTGTAAACAAAAAGTTCACAACTCAGATAATAGTGCATATATCCACTTCAGAATTTGTAATTATATTAGTTTTTACATGGCTAATACATTTGCATACTCAGGTATAAATTTGTAAACAAAAATTTCACAACTCAGCTAATAATGCCTGAATCCACTTCAGAATTTGTATTTATATTAGTTTTTACAAGGCTAATACATTTGCATACTCAATTGTAAATTTGTAAACAAAAATTTCACAGCTCAGCTAATAATGCCTGTATCCACTTCAGAATTTGTATTTATATTAGTTTTTACAGGGCTAATTCATTTGCATACTCAATTGTAAATTTGTAAACAAAAAGGTCACAACTCAGCTAATAATGCATTCACTTCAAAATTTGTATTTATATTAGTTTTTACACGGCTAATACATTTGCATGCTCAATTGTAAAATTGTAAACAAAAAGTTCATAACTCAGATAATGGTGCATATATCCACTTCAGATTTTGTAATTATATTAGTTTTTACATGGCTAATACATTTGCATACTCAATTGTAAATTTGTTAACAAAAAGTTCACAACTCAGCTAATAATTCATGTATCCACTTCAGAATTTGTATTTATATTAGTTTTTACACGGCTAATACATTTGCATGCTCAATTGTAAAATTGTAAACAAAAAGTTCACAACTCAGATAATAGTGCATATATCCACTTCAGAATTTGTAATTATATTAGTTTTTACATGGCTAATACATTTGCATACTCAATTGTAAATTTGTAAACAAAAAGTTCACAACTCTGCTAATAATGCATGTATTAACGGCAGAATTTGTACTTATATTAGTTTTTACACGGCTTATACATTTGCATACTCAATTGTAAATTTGTAAACAAAAAGTTCACAACTCAGATAATAATGCATATATCCACTTCAGAATTTGTATTTATATTAGTTTTTACATGGCTAATACATTTGCATGCTCAATTGTAAAATTGTAAACAAAAAGTTCACAACTCAGATAATAGTGCATATATCCACTTCAGAATTTGTAATTATATTAGTTTTTACATGGCTAATACATTTGCATACTCAATTGTAAATTTGTAAACAAAAATTTCGCAGCTCAGCTAATAATGCCTGTATCCACTTCAGAATTTGTATTTATATTAGTTTTTACAGGGCTAATACATTTGCATACTCAATTGTAAATTTGTAAGCAAAAAGTTCACAACTCAGATAATAGTGCATATATCCACTTCAGAATTTGTAATTATATTAGTTTTTACACGGCTAATACATTTGCATACTCAATTGTAAATTTGTAAACAAAAAGTTCACAACTCAGATAATAGTGCCTATATCCACTTCAGAATTTGTAATTATATTAGTTTTTACATGGCTAATACATTTGCATACTCAATTGTAAATTTGTAAACAAAAAGTTCACAACTCAGCTAATAATGCCTGAATCCACTTCAGAATTTGTATTTATATTAGTTTTTACACGGCTAATACATTTGCATGCTCAATTGTAAAATTGTAAACAAAAAGTTCACAACTCAGATAATAGTGCATATATCCACTTCAGAATTTGTAATTATATTAGTTTTTACATGGCTAATACATTTGCATACTCAGGTATAAATTTGTAAACAAAAATTTCACAACTCAGCTAATAATGCCTGAATCCACTTCAGAATTTGTATTTATATTAGTTTTTACAAGGCTAATACATTTGCATACTCAATTGTAAATTTGTAAACAAAAATTTCACAGCTCAGCTAATAATGCCTGTATCCACTTCAGAATTTGTATTTATATTAGTTTTTACAGGGCTAATTCATTTGCATACTCAATTGTAAATTTGTAAACAAAAAGGTCACAACTCAGCTAATAATGCATTCACTTCAAAATTTGTATTTATATTAGTTTTTACACGGCTAATACATTTGCATGCTCAATTGTAAAATTGTAAACAAAAAGTTCATAACTCAGATAATGGTGCATATATCCACTTCAGATTTTGTAATTATATTAGTTTTTACATGGCTAATACATTTGCATACTCAATTGTAAATTTGTTAACAAAAAGTTCACAACTCAGCTAATAATTCATGTATCCACTTCAGAATTTGTATTTATATTAGTTTTTACACGGCTAATACATTTGCATGCTCAATTGTAAAATTGTAAACAAAAAGTTCACAACTCAGATAATAGTGCATATATCCACTTCAGAATTTGTAATTATATTAGTTTTTACATGGCTAATACATTTGCATACTCAATTGTAAATTTGTAAACAAAAAGTTCACAACTCAGCTAATAATGCATGTATCCACTTCAGAATTTGTATTTATATTAGTTTTTACACGGCTAATACATTTGCATGCTCAATTGTAAAATTGTAAACAAAAAGTTCATAACTCAGATAATGGTGCATATATCCACTTCAGATTTTGTAATTATATTAGTTTTTACATGGCTAATACATTTGCATACTCAATTGTAAATTTGTTAACAAAAAGTTCACAACTCAGCTAATAATTCATGTATCCACTTCAGAATTTGTATTTATATTAGTTTTTACACGGCTAATACATTTGCATGCTCAATTGTAAAATTGTAAACAAAAAGTTCACAACTCAGATAATAGTGCATATATCCACTTCAGAATTTGTAATTATATTAGTTTTTACATGGCTAATACATTTGCATACTCAATTGTAAATTTGTAAACAAAAATTTCGCAGCTCAGCTAATAATGCCTGTATCCACTTCAGAATTTGTATTTATATTAGTTTTTACAGGGCTAATAAATTTGCATACTCAATTGTAAATTTGTAAGCAAAAAGTTCACAACTCAGATAATAGTGCATATATCCACTTCAGAATTTGTAATTATATTAGTTTTTACACGGCTAATACATTTGCATACTCAATTGTAAATTTGTAAACAAAAAGTTCACAACTCAGATAATAGTGCCTATATCCACTTCAGAATTTGTAATTATATTAGTTTTTACATGGCTAATACATTTGCATACTCAATTTTAAATTTGTAAACAAAAAGTTCACAACTCAGCTAATAATGCCTGAATCCACTTCAGAATTTGTATTTATATTAGTTTTTACACGGCTAATACATTTGCATGCTCAATTGTAAAATTGTAAACAAAAAGTTCACAACTCAGATAATAGTGCATATATCCACTTCAGAATTTGTAATTATATTAGTTTTTACATGGCTAATACATTTGCATACTCAGGTATAAATTTGTAAACAAAAATTTCACAACTCAGCTAATAATGCCTGAATCCACTTCAGAATTTGTATTTATATTAGTTTTTACAAGGCTAATACATTTGCATACTCAATTGTAAATTTGTAAACAAAAATTTCACAGCTCAGCTAATAATGCCTGTATCCACTTCAGAATTTGTATTTATATTAGTTTTTACAGGGCTAATTCATTTGCATACTCAATTGTAAATTTGTAAACAAAAAGGTCACAACTCAGCTAATAATGCATTCACTTCAAAATTTGTATTTATATTAGTTTTTACACGGCTAATACATTTGCATGCTCAATTGTAAAATTGTAAACAAAAAGTTCATAACTCAGATAATGGTGCATATATCCACTTCAGATTTTGTAATTATATTAGTTTTTACATGGCTAATACATTTGCATACTCAATTGTAAATTTGTTAACAAAAAGTTCACAACTCAGCTAATAATTCATGTATCCACTTCAGAATTTGTATTTATATTAGTTTTTACACGGCTAATACATTTGCATGCTCAATTGTAAAATTGTAAACAAAAAGTTCACAACTCAGATAATAGTGCATATATCCACTTCAGAATTTGTAATTATATTAGTTTTTACATGGCTAATACATTTGCATACTCAATTGTAAATTTGTAAACAAAAAGTTCACAACTCTGCTAATAATGCATGTATTAACGGCAGAATTTGTACTTATATTAGTTTTTACACGGCTTATACATTTGCATACTCAATTGTAAATTTGTAAACAAAAAGTTCACAACTCAGATAATAATGCATATATCCACTTCAGAATTTGTATTTATATTAGTTTTTACATGGCTAATACATTTGCATGCTCAATTGTAAAATTGTAAACAAAAAGTTCACAACTCAGATAATAGTGCATATATCCACTTCAGAATTTGTAATTATATTAGTTTTTACATGGCTAATACATTTGCATACTCAATTGTAAATTTGTAAACAAAAATTTCGCAGCTCAGCTAATAATGCCTGTATCCACTTCAGAATTTGTATTTATATTAGTTTTTACAGGGCTAATACATTTGCATACTCAATTGTAAATTTGTAAGCAAAAAGTTCACAACTCAGATAATAGTGCATATATCCACTTCAGAATTTGTAATTATATTAGTTTTTACACGGCTAATACATTTGCATACTCAATTGTAAATTTGTAAACAAAAAGTTCACAACTCAGATAATAGTGCCTATATCCACTTCAGAATTTGTAATTATATTAGTTTTTACATGGCTAATACATTTGCATACTCAATTGTAAATTTGTAAACAAAAAGTTCACAACTCAGCTAATAATGCCTGAATCCACTTCAGAATTTGTATTTATATTAGTTTTTACACGGCTAATACATTTGCATGCTCAATTGTAAAATTGTAAACAAAAAGTTCACAACTCAGATAATAGTGCATATATCCACTTCAGAATTTGTAATTATATTAGTTTTTACATGGCTAATACATTTGCATACTCAGGTATAAATTTGTAAACAAAAATTTCACAACTCAGCTAATAATGCCTGAATCCACTTCAGAATTTGTATTTATATTAGTTTTTACAAGGCTAATACATTTGCATACTCAATTGTAAATTTGTAAACAAAAATTTCACAGCTCAGCTAATAATGCCTGTATCCACTTCAGAATTTGTATTTATATTAGTTTTTACAGGGCTAATTCATTTGCATACTCAATTGTAAATTTGTAAACAAAAAGGTCACAACTCAGCTAATAATGCATTCACTTCAAAATTTGTATTTATATTAGTTTTTACACGGCTAATACATTTGCATGCTCAATTGTAAAATTGTAAACAAAAAGTTCATAACTCAGATAATGGTGCATATATCCACTTCAGATTTTGTAATTATATTAGTTTTTACATGGCTAATACATTTGCATACTCAATTGTAAATTTGTTAACAAAAAGTTCACAACTCAGCTAATAATTCATGTATCCACTTCAGAATTTGTATTTATATTAGTTTTTACACGGCTAATACATTTGCATGCTCAATTGTAAAATTGTAAACAAAAAGTTCACAACTCAGATAATAGTGCATATATCCACTTCAGAATTTGTAATTATATTAGTTTTTACATGGCTAATACATTTGCATACTCAATTGTAAATTTGTAAACAAAAAGTTCACAACTCAGCTAATAATGCATGTATCCACTTCAGAATTTGTATTTATATTAGTTTTTACAAGGTTAATACATTTGCATACTCAGGTATAAATTTGTAAACAAAAATTTCACAACTCAGCTAATAATGCCGGAATCCACTTCAGAATTTGTATTTATATTAGTTTTTACAAGGCTAATACATTTGCATACTCAGGTATAAATTTGTAAACAAAAATTTCACAACTCAGCTAATAATGCCTGAATCCACTTCAGAATTTGTATTTATATTAGTTTTTGCAAGGCTAATACATTTGCATACTCAATTGTAAATTTGTTAACAAAAAGTTCACAACTCAGCTAATAATTCATGTATCCACTTCAGAATTTGTATTTATATTAGTTTTTACACGGCTAATACATTTGCATGCTCAATTGTAAAATTGTAAACAAAAAGTTCACAACTCAGATAATAGTGCATATATCCACTTCAGAATTTGTAATTATATTAGTTTTTACATGGCTAATACATTTGCATACTCAATTGTAAATTTGTAAACAAAAAGTTCACAACTCAGCTAATAATTCATGTATCCACTTCAGAATTTGTATTTATATTAGTTTTTACACGGCTATTACATTTGCATGCTCAATTGTACATTTGTAAACAAAAAGTTCACAACTCAGATAATAGTGCATATATCCACTTCAGAATTTGTAATTATATTAGTTTTTACATGGCTAATACATTTGCATACTCAATTGTAAATTTGTAAACAAAAAGTTCACAACTCAGCTAATAATTCATGTATCCACTTCAGAATTTGTATTTATATTAGTTTTTACACGGCTAATACATTTGCATGCTCAATTGTAAAATTGTAAGCAAAAAGTTCACAACTCAGATAATAGTGCCTATATCCACTTCAGAATTTGTAATTATATTAGTTTTTACATGGCTAATACATTTGCATACTCAGGTATAAATTTGTAAACAAAAATTTCACAACTCAGCTAATAATGCCTGAATCCACTTCAGAATTTGTATTTATATTAGTTTTTACAAGGCTAATACATTTGCATACTCAATTGTAAATTTGTAAACAAAAATTTCACAGCTCAGCTAATAATGCCTGTATCCACTTCAGAATTTGTATTTATATTAGTTTTTACAGGGCTAATACATTTGCATACTAAGTTGTAAATTTGAAAACAAAAAGTTCACAACTCAGATAATAGTGCATATATACACTTCAGAATTTGTAATTATATTAGTTTTTACACGGCTAATACATTTGCATACTCAATTGTAAATTTGTAAACAAAAAGTTCACAACTCAGCTAATAATGCCTGTATCCACTTCAGAATTAGTATTTATATTAGTTTTTACACGGCTAATACATTTGCATACTAAATTGTAAATTTGCATGCTCAATTGTAAAATTGTAAACAAAAAGTTCACAACTCAGATAATAGTGCATATATCCACTTCAGAATTTGTAATTATATTAGTTTTTACACGGCTAATACATTTGCATACTCAATTGTAAATTTGTAAACAAAAATTTCACAGCTCAGCTAATAATGCCTGTATCCACTTCAGAATTTGTATTTATATTAGTTTTTACAGGGCTAATACATTTGCATACTCAATTGTAAATTTGTAAACAAAAAGTTCACAACTCAGCTAATAATGCATGTATCCACTTCAGAATTTGTATTTATATTAGTTTTTACATGGCTAATACATTTGCATACTCAGGTATAAATTTGTAAACAAAAATTTCACAACTCAGCTAATAATGCCTGAATCCACTTCAGAATTTGTATTTATATAAGTTTTTACAAGGCTAATACATTTGCATACTCAATTGTAAATTTGTAAACAAAAATTTCACAGCTCAGCTAATAATGCCTGTATCCACTTCAGAATTTGTATTTATATTAGTTTTTACAGGGCTAATACATTTGCATACTAAGTTGTAAATTTGAAAACAAAAAGTTCACAACTCAGATAATAGTGCATATATACACTTCAGAATTTGTAATTATATTAGTTTTTACACGGCTAATACATTTGCATACTCAATTGTAAATTTGTAAACAAAAAGTTCACAACTCAGCTAATAATGCCTGTATCCACTTCAGAATTAGTATTTATATTAGTTTTTACACGGCTAATACATTTGCATACTAAATTGTAAATTTGCATGCTCAATTGTAAAATTGTAAACAAAAAGTTCACAACTCAGATAATAGTGCATATATCCACTTCAGAATTTGTAATTATATTAGTTTTTACATGGCTAATACATTTGCATACTCAGGTATAAATTTGTAAACAAAAATTTCACAACTCAGCTAATAATGCCTGAATCCACTTCAGAATTTGTATTTATATTATTTTTTACAGGGCTAATACATTTGCATACTCAATTGTAAATTTGTAAGCAAAAAGTTCACAACTCAGATAATATGCATATATCCACTTCAGAATTTGTAATTATATTAGTTTTTACACGGCTAATACATTTGCATACTCAATTGTAAATTTGTAAACAAAAAGTTCACAACTCAGCTAATAATGCCTGTATCCACTTCAGAATTAGTATTTATATTAGTTTTTACACGGCTAATACATTTGCATACTAAATTGTAAATTTGCATGCTCAATTGTAAAATTGTAAACAAAAAGTTCACAACTCAGATAATAGTGCATATATCCACTTCAGAATTTGTAATTATATTAGTTTTTACATGGCTAATACATTTGCATACTCAGGTATAAATTTGTAAACAAAAATTTCACAACTCAGCTAATAATGCCTGAATCCACTTCAGAATTTGTATTTATATTAGTTTTTACACGGCTTATACATTTGCATACTCAATTGTAAATTTGTAAACAAAAAGTTCACAACTCAGATAATAATGCATATATCCACTTCAGAATTTGTATTTATATTAGTTTTTACATGGCTAATACATTTGCATGCTCAATTGTAAAATTGTAAACAAAAAGTTCACAACTCAGATAATAGTGCATATATCCACTTCAGAATTTGTAATTATATTAGTTTTTACACGGCTAATACATTTGCATACTCAATTGTAAATTTGTAAACAAAAAGTTCCCAACTCAGCTAATAATGCATGTATTAACGGCAGAATTTGTACTTATATTAGTTTTTACACGGCTTATACATTTGCATACTCAATTGTAAATTTGTAAACAAAAAGTTCACAACTCAGATAATAATGCATATATCCACTTCAGAATTTGTATTTATATTAGTTTTTACATGGCTAATACATTTGCATGCTCAATTGTAAAATTGTAAACAAAAAGTTCACAACTCAGATAATAGTGCATATATCCACTTCAGAATTTGTAATTATATTAGTTTTTACATGGCTAATACATTTGCATACTCAATTGTAAATTTGTAAACAAAAATTTCACAGCTCAGCTAATAATGCCTGTATCCACTTCAGAATTTGTATTTATATTAGTTTTTACAGGGCTAATACATTTGCATACTCAATTGTAAATTTGTAAGCAAAAAGTTCACAACTCAGATAATAGTGCATATATCCACTTCAGAATTTGTAATTATATTAGTTTTTACACGGCTAATACATTTGCATACTCAATTGTAAATTTGTAAACAAAAAGTTCACAACTCAGCTAATAATGCCTGTATCCACTTCAGAATTAGTATTTATATTAGTTTTTACACGGCTAATACATTTGCATACTAA
Source organism: Drosophila kikkawai (assembly GCF_030179895.1). Taxonomy (NCBI): domain Eukaryota; kingdom Metazoa; phylum Arthropoda; class Insecta; order Diptera; family Drosophilidae; genus Drosophila; species Drosophila kikkawai. The sequence goes on from NW_027222698.1 coordinate 23,810, forward strand.
ATTGTAAATTTGAAAACAAAAAGTTCACAACTCAGCTAATAATGCCTGTATCCACTTCAGAATTTGTATTTATATTAGTTTTTACAAGGTTAATACGTTTGCATACTCAATTGTAAATTTGTAAACAAAAAGTTCACAACTCAGCTAATAATGCTTGTATCCACTTCAGAATTAGTATTTATATTAGTTTTTACACGGCTAATACATTTGCATACTCAATTGTAAATTTAAAAACAAAAAGTTCACAACTCAGCTAATAATGCCTGAATCCACTTCAGAATTTGTATTTATATTAGTTTTTGCAAGGCTAATACATTTGCATACTCAATTGTAAATTTGTTAACAAAAAGTTCACAACTCAGCTAATAATTCATGTATCCACTTCAGAATTTGTATTTATATTAGTTTTTACACGGCTAATACATTTGCATGCTCAATTGTAAAATTGTAAACAAAAAGTTCACAACTCAGATAATAGTGCATATATCCACTTCAGAATTTGTAATTATATTAGTTTTTACATGGCTAATACATTTGCATACTCAATTGTAAATTTGTAAACAAAAAGTTCACAACTCAGCTAATAATTCATGTATCCACTTCAGAATTTGTATTTATATTAGTTTTTACACGGCTAATACATTTGCATGCTCAATTGTACATTTGTAAACAAAAAGTTCACAACTCAGATAATAGTGCATATATCCACTTCAGAATTTGTAATTATATTAGTTTTTACATGGCTAATACATTTGCATACTCAATTGTAAATTTGTAAACAAAAAGTTCACAACTCAGCTAATAATTCATGTATCCACTTCAGAATTTGTATTTATATTAGTTTTTACACGGCTAATACATTTGCATGCTCAATTGTAAAATTGTAAGCAAAAAGTTCACAACTCAGATAATAGTGCCTATATCCACTTCAGAATTTGTAATTATATTAGTTTTTACATGGCTAATACATTTGCATACTCAGGTATAAATTTGTAAACAAAAATTTCACAACTCAGCTAATAATGCCTGAATCCACTTCAGAATTTGTATTTATATTAGTTTTTACAAGGCTAATACATTTGCATACTCAATTGTAAATTTGTAAACAAAAATTTCACAGCTCAGCTAATAATGCCTGTATCCACTTCAGAATTTGTATTTATATTAGTTTTTACAGGGCTAATACATTTGCATACTAAGTTGTAAATTTGAAAACAAAAAGTTCACAACTCAGATAATAGTGCATATATACACTTCAGAATTTGTAATTATATTAGTTTTTACACGGCTAATACATTTGCATACTCAATTGTAAATTTGTAAACAAAAAGTTCACAACTCAGCTTATAATGCCTGTATCCACTTCAGAATTAGTATTTATATTAGTTTTTACACGGCTAATAGATTTGCATACTAAATTGTAAATTTGCATGCTCAATTGTAAAATTGTAAACAAAAAGTTCACAACTCAGATAATAGTGCATATATCCACTTCAGAATTTGTAATTATATTAGTTTTTACATGGCTAATACATTTGCATACTCAGGTATAAATTTGTAAACAAAAATTTCACAACTCAGCTAATAATGCCTGAATCCACTTCAGAATTTGTATTTATATTATTTTTTACAGGGCTAATACATTTGCATACTCAATTGTAAATTTGTAAGCAAAAAGTTCACAACTCAGATAATAGTGCATATATCCACTTCAGAATTTGTAATTATATTAGTTTTTACACGGCTAATACATTTGCATACTCAATTGTAAATTTGTAAACAAAAAGTTCACAACTCAGCTAATAATGCCTGTATCCACTTCAGAATTAGTATTTATATTAGTTTTTACACGGCTAATACATTTGCATACTAAATTGTAAATTTGCATGCTCAATTGTAAAATTGTAAACAAAAAGTTCACAACTCAGATAATAGTGCATATATCCACTTCAGAATTTGTAATTATATTAGTTTTTACATGGCTAATACATTTGGATACTCAGGTATAAATTTGTAAACAAAAATTTCACAACTCAGCTAATAATGCCTGAATCCACTTCAGAATTTGTATTTATATTAGTTTTTACACGGCTTATACATTTGCATACTCAATTGTAAATTTGTAAACAAAAAGTTCACAACTCAGATAATAGTGCATATATCCACTTCAGAATTTGTAATTATATTAGTTTTTACATGGCTAATACATTTGCATACTCAATTGTAAATTTGTAAACAAAAATTTCACAGCTCAGCTAATAATGCCTGTATCCACTTCAGAATTTGTATTTATATTAGTTTTTACAGGGCTAATACATTTGCATACTCAATTGTAAATTTGTAAACAAAAAGTTCACAACTCAGCTAATAATGCATGTATCCACTTCAGAATTTGTATTTATATTAGTTTTTACATGGCTAATACATTTGCATACTCAGGTATAAATTTGTAAACAAAAATTTCACAACTCAGCTAATAATGCCTGAATCCACTTCAGAATTTGTATTTATATAAGTTTTTACAAGGCTAATACATTTGCATACTCAATTGTAAATTTGTAAACAAAAATTTCACAGCTCAGCTAATAATGCCTGTATCCACTTCAGAATTTGTATTTATATTAGTTTTTACAGGGCTAATACATTTGCATACTAAGTTGTAAATTTGAAAACAAAAAGTTCACAACTCAGATAATAGTGCATATATACACTTCAGAATTTGTAATTATATTAGTTTTTACACGGCTAATACATTTGCATACTCAATTGTAAATTTGTAAACAAAAAGTTCACAACTCAGCTAATAATGCCTGTATCCACTTCAGAATTAGTATTTATATTAGTTTTTACACGGCTAATACATTTGCATACTAAATTGTAAATTTGCATGCTCAATTGTAAAATTGTAAACAAAAAGTTCACAACTCAGATAATAGTGCATATATCCACTTCAGAATTTGTAATTATATTAGTTTTTACATGGCTAATACATTTGCATACTCAATTGTAAATTTGTAAACAAAAATTTCACAGCTCAGCTAATAATGCCTGTATCCACTTCAGAATTTGTATTTATATTAGTTTTTACAGGGCTAATACATTTGCATTCTCAATTGTAAATTTGTAAACAAAAAGTTCACAACTCAGCTAATAATGCATGTATCCACTTCAGAATTTGTATTTATATTAGTTTTTACATGGCTAATACATTTGCATACTCAGGTATAAATTTGTAAACAAAAATTTCACAACTCAGCTAATAATGCCTGAATCCACTTCAGAATTTGTATTTATATAAGTTTTTACAAGGCTAATACATTTGCATACTCAATTGTAAATTTGTAAACAAAAATTTCACAGCTCAGCTAATAATCCCTGTATCCACTTCAGAATTTGTATTTATATTAGTTTTTACAGGGCTAATACATTTGCATACTAAGTTGTAAATTTGAAAACAAAAAGTTCACAACTCAGATAATAGTGCATATATACACTTCAGAATTTGTAATTATATTAGTTTTTACACGGCTAATACATTTGCATACTCAATTGTAAATTTGTAAACAAAAAGTTCACAACTCAGCTAATAATGCCTGTATCCACTTCAGAATTAGTATTTATATTAGTTTTTACACGGCTAATACATTTGCATACTAAATTGTAAATTTGCATGCTCAATTGTAAAATTGTAAACAAAAAGTTCACAACTCAGATAATAGTGCATATATCCACTTCAGAATTTGTAATTATATTAGTTTTTACATGGCTAATACATTTGCATACTCAATTGTAAATTTGTAAACAAAAAGTTCACAACTCAGATAATAATGCCTGTATCCACTTCAGAATTTGTATTTATATTAGTTTTTACAGGGCTAATACATTTGCATTCTCAATTGTAAATTTGTAAACAAAAAGTTCACAACTCAGCTAATAATGCCTGTATCCACTTCAGAATTAGTATTTATATTAGTTTTTACACGGCTAATACATTTGCATACTAAATTGTAAATTTGCATGCTTAATTGTAAAATTGTAAACAAAAAGTTCACAACTCAGATAATAATGCCTGAATCCACTTCAGAATTTGTATTTATATTAGTTTTTACACGGCTTATACATTTGCATACTCAATTGTAAATTTGTAAACAAAAAGTTCACAACTCAGATAATAATGCATATATCCACTTCAGAATTAGTATTTATATTAGTTTTTACACGGCTAATACATTTGCATACTAAATTGTAAATTTGCATGCTCAATTGTAAAATTGTAAACAAAAAGTTCACAACTCAGATAATAGTGCATATATCCACTTCAGAATTTGTAATTATATTAGTTTTTACATGGCTAATACATTTGCATACTCAGGTATAAATTTGTAAACAAAAATTTCACAACTCAGCTAATAATGCCTGAATCCACTTCAGAATTTGTATTTATATTATTTTTTACAGGGCTAATACATTTGCATACTCAATTGTAAATTTGTAAGCAAAAAGTTCACAACTCAGATAATAGTGCATATATCCACTTCAGAATTTGTAATTATATTAGTTTTTACACGGCTAATACATTTGCATACTCAATTGTAAATTTGTAAACAAAAAGTTCACAACTCAGCTAATAATGCCTGTATCCACTTCAGAATTAGTATTTATATTAGTTTTTACACGGCTAATACATTTGCATACTAAATTGTAAATTTGCATGCTCAATTGTAAAATTGTAAACAAAAAGTTCACAACTCAGATAATAGTGCATATATCCACTTCAGAATTTGTAATTATATTAGTTTTTACATGGCTAATACATTTGCATACTCAGGTATAAATTTGTAAACAAAAATTTCACAACTCAGCTAATAATGCCTGAATCCACTTCAGAATTTGTATTTATATTAGTTTTTACACGGCTTATACATTTGCATACTCAATTGTAAATTTGTAAACAAAAAGTTCACAACTCAGATAATAATGCATATATCCACTTCAGAATTTGTATTTATATTAGTTTTTACATGGCTAATACATTTGCATGCTCAATTGTAAAATTGTAAACAAAAAGTTCACAACTCAGATAATAGTGCATATATCCACTTCAGAATTTGTAATTATATTAGTTTTTACACGGCTAATACATTTGCATACTCAATTGTAAATTTGTAAACAAAAAGTTCCCAACTCAGCTAATAATGCATGTATTAACGGCAGAATTTGTACTTATATTAGTTTTTACACGGCTTATACATTTGCATACTCAATTGTAAATTTGTAAACAAAAAGTTCACAACTCAGATAATAATGCATATATCCACTTCAGAATTTGTATTTATATTAGTTTTTACAGGGCTAATACATTTGCATACTAAGTTGTAAATTTGAAAACAAAAAGTTCACAACTCAGATAATAGTGCATATATACACTTCAGAATTTGTAATTATATTAGTTTTTACACGGCTAATACATTTGCATACTCAATTGTAAATTTGTAAACAAAAAGTTCACAACTCAGCTAATAATGCCTGTATCCACTTCAGAATTAGTATTTATATTAGTTTTTACACGGCTAATAGATTTGCATACTAAATTGTAAATTTGCATGCTCAATTGTAAAATTGTAAACAAAAAGTTCACAACTCAGATAATAGTGCATATATCCACTTCAGAATTTGTAATTATATTAGTTTTTACATGGCTAATACATTTGCATACTCAGGTATAAATTTGTAAACAAAAATTTCACAACTCAGCTAATAATGCCTGAATCCACTTCAGAATTTGTATTTATATTATTTTTTACAGGGCTAATACATTTGCATACTCAATTGTAAATTTGTAAGCAAAAAGTTCACAACTCAGATAATAGTGCATATATCCACTTCAGAATTTGTAATTATATTAGTTTTTACACGGCTAATACATTTGCATACTCAATTGTAAATTTGTAAACAAAAAGTTCACAACTCAGCTAATAATGCCTGTATCCACTTCAGAATTAGTATTTATATTAGTTTTTACACGGCTAATACATTTGCATACTAAATTGTAAATTTGCATGCTCAATTGTAAAATTGTAAACAAAAAGTTCACAACTCAGATAATAGTGCATATATCCACTTCAGAATTTGTAATTATATTAGTTTTTACATGGCTAATACATTTGGATACTCAGGTATAAATTTGTAAACAAAAATTTCACAACTCAGCTAATAATGCCTGAATCCACTTCAGAATTTGTATTTATATTAGTTTTTACACGGCTTATACATTTGCATACTCAATTGTAAATTTGTAAACAAAAAGTTCACAGCTCAGATAATAGTGCATATATCCACTTCAGAATTTGTAATTATATTAGTTTTTACATGGCTAATACATTTGCATACTCAATTGTAAATTTGTAAACAAAAATTTCACAGCTCAGCTAATAATGCCTGTATCCACTTCAGAATTTGTATTTATATTAGTTTTTACAGGGCTAATACATTTGCATACTCAATTGTAAATTTGTAAACAAAAAGTTCACAACTCAGCTAATAATGCATGTATCCACTTCAGAATTTGTATTTATATTAGTTTTTACATGGCTAATACATTTGCATACTCAGGTATAAATTTGTAAACAAAAATTTCACAACTCAGCTAATAATGCCTGAATCCACTTCAGAATTTGTATTTATATAAGTTTTTACAAGGCTAATACATTTGCATACTCAATTGTAAATTTGTAAACAAAAATTTCACAGCTCAGCTAATAATGCCTGTATCCACTTCAGAATTTGTATTTATATTAGTTTTTACAGGGCTAATACATTTGCATACTAAGTTGTAAATTTGAAAACAAAAAGTTCACAACTCAGATAATAGTGCATATATACACTTCAGAATTTGTAATTATATTAGTTTTTACACGGCTAATACATTTGCATACTCAATTGTAAATTTGTAAACAAAAAGTTCACAACTCAGCTAATAATGCCTGTATCCACTTCAGAATTAGTATTTATATTAGTTTTTACACGGCTAATACATTTGCATACTAAATTGTAAATTTGCATGCTCAATTGTAAAATTGTAAACAAAAAGTTCACAACTCAGATAATAATGCATATATCCACTTCAGAATTTGTATTTATATTAGTTTTTACATGGCTAATACATTTGCATGCTCAATTGTAAAATTGTAAACAAAAAGTTCACAACTCAGATAATAGTGCATATATCCACTTCAGAATTTGTAATTATATTAGTTTTTACATGGCTAATACATTTGCATACTCAATTGTAAATTTGTAAACAAAAATTTCACAGCTCAGCTAATAATGCCTGTATCCACTTCAGAATTTGTATTTATATTAGTTTTTACAGGGCTAATACATTTGCATACTCAATTGTAAATTTGTAAGCAAAAAGTTCACAACTCAGATAATAGTGCATATATCCACTTCAGAATTTGTAATTATATTAGTTTTTACACGGCTAATACATTTGCATACTCAATTGTAAATTTGTAAACAAAAAGTTCACAACTCAGCTAATAATGCCTGTATCCACTTCAGAATTAGTATTTATATTAGTTTTTACACGGCTAATACATTTGCATACTAAATTGTAAATTTGAAAACAAAAAGTTCACAACTCAGCTAATAATGCCTGTATCCACTTCAGAATTTGTATTTATATTAGTTTTTACAAGGTTAATACGTTTGCATACTCAATTGTAAATTTGTAAACAAAAAGTTCACAACTCAGCTAATAATGCTTGTATCCACTTCAGAATTAGTATTTATATTAGTTTTTACACGGCTAATACATTTGCATACTCAATTGTAAATTTAAAAACAAAAAGTTCACAACTCAGCTAATAATGCCTGAATCCACTTCAGAATTTGTATTTATATTAGTTTTTGCAAGGCTAATACATTTGCATACTCAATTGTAAATTTGTTAACAAAAAGTTCACAACTCAGCTAATAATTCATGTATCCACTTCAGAATTTGTATTTATATTAGTTTTTACACGGCTAATACATTTGCATGCTCAATTGTAAAATTGTAAACAAAAAGTTCACAACTCAGATAATAGTGCATATATCCACTTCAGAATTTGTAATTATATTAGTTTTTACATGGCTAATACATTTGCATACTCAATTGTAAATTTGTAAACAAAAAGTTCACAACTCAGCTAATAATTCATGTATCCACTTCAGAATTTGTATTTATATTAGTTTTTACACGGCTAATACATTTGCATGCTCAATTGTACATTTGTAAACAAAAAGTTCACAACTCAGATAATAGTGCATATATCCACTTCAGAATTTGTAATTATATTAGTTTTTACATGGCTAATACATTTGCATACTCAATTGTAAATTTGTAAACAAAAAGTTCACAACTCAGCTAATAATTCATGTATCCACTTCAGAATTTGTATTTATATTAGTTTTTACACGGCTAATACATTTGCATGCTCAATTGTAAAATTGTAAGCAAAAAGTTCACAACTCAGATAATAGTGCCTATATCCACTTCAGAATTTGTAATTATATTAGTTTTTACATGGCTAATACATTTGCATACTCAGGTATAAATTTGTAAACAAAAATTTCACAACTCAGCTAATAATGCCTGAATCCACTTCAGAATTTGTATTTATATTAGTTTTTACAAGGCTAATACATTTGCATACTCAATTGTAAATTTGTAAACAAAAATTTCACAGCTCAGCTAATAATGCCTGTATCCACTTCAGAATTTGTATTTATATTAGTTTTTACAGGGCTAATACATTTGCATACTAAGTTGTAAATTTGAAAACAAAAAGTTCACAACTCAGATAATAGTGCATATATACACTTCAGAATTTGTAATTATATTAGTTTTTACACGGCTAATACATTTGCATACTCAATTGTAAATTTGTAAACAAAAAGTTCACAACTCAGCTTATAATGCCTGTATCCACTTCAGAATTAGTATTTATATTAGTTTTTACACGGCTAATAGATTTGCATACTAAATTGTAAATTTGCATGCTCAATTGTAAAATTGTAAACAAAAAGTTCACAACTCAGATAATAGTGCATATATCCACTTCAGAATTTGTAATTATATTAGTTTTTACATGGCTAATACATTTGCATACTCAGGTATAAATTTGTAAACAAAAATTTCACAACTCAGCTAATAATGCCTGAATCCACTTCAGAATTTGTATTTATATTATTTTTTACAGGGCTAATACATTTGCATACTCAATTGTAAATTTGTAAGCAAAAAGTTCACAACTCAGATAATAGTGCATATATCCACTTCAGAATTTGTAATTATATTAGTTTTTACACGGCTAATACATTTGCATACTCAATTGTAAATTTGTAAACAAAAAGTTCACAACTCAGCTAATAATGCCTGTATCCACTTCAGAATTAGTATTTATATTAGTTTTTACACGGCTAATACATTTGCATACTAAATTGTAAATTTGCATGCTCAATTGTAAAATTGTAAACAAAAAGTTCACAACTCAGATAATAGTGCATATATCCACTTCAGAATTTGTAATTATATTAGTTTTTACATGGCTAATACATTTGGATACTCAGGTATAAATTTGTAAACAAAAATTTCACAACTCAGCTAATAATGCCTGAATCCACTTCAGAATTTGTATTTATATTAGTTTTTACACGGCTTATACATTTGCATACTCAATTGTAAATTTGTAAACAAAAAGTTCACAACTCAGATAATAGTGCATATATCCACTTCAGAATTTGTAATTATATTAGTTTTTACATGGCTAATACATTTGCATACTCAATTGTAAATTTGTAAACAAAAATTTCACAGCTCAGCTAATAATGCCTGTATCCACTTCAGAATTTGTATTTATATTAGTTTTTACAGGGCTAATACATTTGCATACTCAATTGTAAATTTGTAAACAAAAAGTTCACAACTCAGCTAATAATGCATGTATCCACTTCAGAATTTGTATTTATATTAGTTTTTACATGGCTAATACATTTGCATACTCAGGTATAAATTTGTAAACAAAAATTTCACAACTCAGCTAATAATGCCTGAATCCACTTCAGAATTTGTATTTATATAAGTTTTTACAAGGCTAATACATTTGCATACTCAATTGTAAATTTGTAAACAAAAATTTCACAGCTCAGCTAATAATGCCTGTATCCACTTCAGAATTTGTATTTATATTAGTTTTTACAGGGCTAATACATTTGCATACTAAGTTGTAAATTTGAAAACAAAAAGTTCACAACTCAGATAATAGTGCATATATACACTTCAGAATTTGTAATTATATTAGTTTTTACACGGCTAATACATTTGCATACTCAATTGTAAATTTGTAAACAAAAAGTTCACAACTCAGCTAATAATGCCTGTATCCACTTCAGAATTAGTATTTATATTAGTTTTTACACGGCTAATACATTTGCATACTAAATTGTAAATTTGCATGCTCAATTGTAAAATTGTAAACAAAAAGTTCACAACTCAGATAATAGTGCATATATCCACTTCAGAATTTGTAATTATATTAGTTTTTACATGGCTAATACATTTGCATACTCAATTGTAAATTTGTAAACAAAAATTTCACAGCTCAGCTAATAATGCCTGTATCCACTTCAGAATTTGTATTTATATTAGTTTTTACAGGGCTAATACATTTGCATTCTCAATTGTAAATTTGTAAACAAAAAGTTCACAACTCAGCTAATAATGCATGTATCCACTTCAGAATTTGTATTTATATTAGTTTTTACATGGCTAATACATTTGCATACTCAGGTATAAATTTGTAAACAAAAATTTCACAACTCAGCTAATAATGCCTGAATCCACTTCAGAATTTGTATTTATATAAGTTTTTACAAGGCTAATACATTTGCATACTCAATTGTAAATTTGTAAACAAAAATTTCACAGCTCAGCTAATAATCCCTGTATCCACTTCAGAATTTGTATTTATATTAGTTTTTACAGGGCTAATACATTTGCATACTAAGTTGTAAATTTGAAAACAAAAAGTTCACAACTCAGATAATAGTGCATATATACACTTCAGAATTTGTAATTATATTAGTTTTTACACGGCTAATACATTTGCATACTCAATTGTAAATTTGTAAACAAAAAGTTCACAACTCAGCTAATAATGCCTGTATCCACTTCAGAATTAGTATTTATATTAGTTTTTACACGGCTAATACATTTGCATACTAAATTGTAAATTTGCATGCTTAATTGTAAAATTGTAAACAAAAAGTTCACAACTCAGATAATAGTGCATATATCCACTTCAGAATTTGTAATTATATTAGTTTTTACATGGCTAATACATTTGCATACTCAGGTATAAATTTGTAAACAAAAATTTCACAACTCAGCTAATAATGCCTGAATCCACTTCAGAATTTGTATTTATATTATTTTTTACAGGGCTAATACATTTGCATACTCAATTGTAAATTTGTAAGCAAAAAGTTCACAACTCAGATAATAGTGCATATATCCACTTCAGAATTTGTAATTATATTAGTTTTTACACGGCTAATACATTTGCATACTCAATTGTAAATTTGTAAACAAAAAGTTCACAACTCAGCTAATAATGCCTGTATCCACTTCAGAATTAGTATTTATATTAGTTTTTACACGGCTAATACATTTGCATACTAAATTGTAAATTTGCATGCTCAATTGTAAAATTGTAAACAAAAAGTTCACAACTCAGATAATAGTGCATATATCCACTTCAGAATTTGTAATTATATTAGTTTTTACATGGCTAATACATTTGCATACTCAGGTATAAATTTGTAAACAAAAATTTCACAACTCAGCTAATAATGCCTGAATCCACTTCAGAATTTGTATTTATATTAGTTTTTACACGGCTTATACATTTGCATACTCAATTGTAAATTTGTAAACAAAAAGTTCACAACTCAGATAATAATGCATATATCCACTTCAGAATTTGTATTTATATTAGTTTTTACATGGCTAATACATTTGCATGCTCAATTGTAAAATTGTAAACAAAAAGTTCACAACTCAGATAATAGTGCATATATCCACTTCAGAATTTGTAATTATATTAGTTTTTACACGGCTAATACATTTGCATACTCAATTGTAAATTTGTAAACAAAAAGTTCCCAACTCAGCTAATAATGCATGTATTAACGGCAGAATTTGTACTTATATTAGTTTTTACACGGCTTATACATTTGCATACTCAATTGTAAATTTGTAAACAAAAAGTTCACAACTCAGATAATAATGCATATATCCACTTCAGAATTTGTATTTATATTAGTTTTTACAGGGCTAATACATTTGCATACTAAGTTGTAAATTTGAAAACAAAAAGTTCACAACTCAGATAATAGTGCATATATACACTTCAGAATTTGTAATTATATTAGTTTTTACACGGCTAATACATTTGCATACTCAATTGTAAATTTGTAAACAAAAAGTTCACAACTCAGCTAATAATGCCTGTATCCACTTCAGAATTAGTATTTATATTAGTTTTTACACGGCTAATAGATTTGCATACTAAATTGTAAATTTGCATGCTCAATTGTAAAATTGTAAACAAAAAGTTCACAACTCAGATAATAGTGCATATATCCACTTCAGAATTTGTAATTATATTAGTTTTTACATGGCTAATACATTTGCATACTCAGGTATAAATTTGTAAACAAAAATTTCACAACTCAGCTAATAATGCCTGAATCCACTTCAGAATTTGTATTTATATTATTTTTTACAGGGCTAATACATTTGCATACTCAATTGTAAATTTGTAAGCAAAAAGTTCACAACTCAGATAATAGTGCATATATCCACTTCAGAATTTGTAATTATATTAGTTTTTACACGGCTAATACATTTGCATACTCAATTGTAAATTTGTAAACAAAAAGTTCACAACTCAGCTAATAATGCCTGTATCCACTTCAGAATTAGTATTTATATTAGTTTTTACACGGCTAATACATTTGCATACTAAATTGTAAATTTGCATGCTCAATTGTAAAATTGTAAACAAAAAGTTCACAACTCAGATAATAGTGCATATATCCACTTCAGAATTTGTAATTATATTAGTTTTTACATGGCTAATACATTTGGATACTCAGGTATAAATTTGTAAACAAAAATTTCACAACTCAGCTAATAATGCCTGAATCCACTTCAGAATTTGTATTTATATTAGTTTTTACACGGCTTATACATTTGCATACTCAATTGTAAATTTGTAAACAAAAAGTTCACAACTCAGATAATAGTGCATATATCCACTTCAGAATTTGTAATTATATTAGTTTTTACATGGCTAATACATTTGCATACTCAATTGTAAATTTGTAAACAAAAATTTCACAGCTCAGCTAATAATGCCTGTATCCACTTCAGAATTTGTATTTATATTAGTTTTTACAGGGCTAATACATTTGCATACTCAATTGTAAATTTGTAAACAAAAAGTTCACAACTCAGCTAATAATGCATGTATCCACTTCAGAATTTGTATTTATATTAGTTTTTACATGGCTAATACATTTGCATACTCAGGTATAAATTTGTAAACAAAAATTTCACAACTCAGCTAATAATGCCTGAATCCACTTCAGAATTTGTATTTATATAAGTTTTTACAAGGCTAATACATTTGCATACTCAATTGTAAATTTGTAAACAAAAATTTCACAGCTCAGCTAATAATGCCTGTATCCACTTCAGAATTTGTATTTATATTAGTTTTTACAGGGCTAATACATTTGCATACTAAGTTGTAAATTTGAAAACAAAAAGTTCACAACTCAGATAATAGTGCATATATACACTTCAGAATTTGTAATTATATTAGTTTTTACACGGCTAATACATTTGCATACTCAATTGTAAATTTGTAAACAAAAAGTTCACAACTCAGCTAATAATGCCTGTATCCACTTCAGAATTAGTATTTATATTAGTTTTTACACGGCTAATACATTTGCATACTAAATTGTAAATTTGCATGCTCAATTGTAAAATTGTAAACAAAAAGTTCACAACTCAGATAATAGTGCATATATCCACTTCAGAATTTGTAATTATATTAGTTTTTACATGGCTAATACATTTGCATACTCAATTGTAAATTTGTAAACAAAAATTTCACAGCTCAGCTAATAATGCCTGTATCCACTTCAGAATTTGTATTTATATTAGTTTTTACAGGGCTAATACATTTGCATTCTCAATTGTAAATTTGTAAACAAAAAGTTCACAACTCAGCTAATAATGCATGTATCCACTTCAGAATTTGTATTTATATTAGTTTTTACATGGCTAATACATTTGCATACTCAGGTATAAATTTGTAAACAAAAATTTCACAACTCAGCTAATAATGCCTGAATCCACTTCAGAATTTGTATTTATATAAGTTTTTACAAGGCTAATACATTTGCATACTCAATTGTAAATTTGTAAACAAAAATTTCACAGCTCAGCTAATAATGCCTGTATCCACTTCAGAATTTGTATTTATATTAGTTTTTACAGGGCTAATACATTTGCATACTAAGTTGTAAATTTGAAAACAAAAAGTTCACAACTCAGATAATAGTGCATATATACACTTCAGAATTTGTAATTATATTAGTTTTTACACGGCTAATACATTTGCATACTCAATTGTAAATTTGTAAACAAAAAGTTCACAACTCAGCTAATAATGCCTGTATCCACTTCAGAATTAGTATTTATATTAGTTTTTACACGGCTAATACATTTGCATACTAAATTGTAAATTTGCATGCTCAATTGTAAAATTGTAAACAAAAAGTTCACAACTCAGATAATAGTGCATATATCCACTTCAGAATTTGTAATTATATTAGTTTTTACATGGCTAATACATTTGCATACTCAGGTATAAATTTGTAAACAAAAATTTCACAACTCAGCTAATAATGCCTGAATCCACTTCAGAATTTGTATTTATATTATTTTTTACAGGGCTAATACATTTGCATACTCAATTGCAAATTTGTAAGCAAAAAGTTCACAACTCAGATAATAGTGCATATATCCACTTCAGAATTTGTAATTATATTAGTTTTTACACGGCTAATACATTTGCATACTCAATTGTAAATTTGTAAACAAAAAGTTCACAACTCAGCTAATAATGCCTGTATCCACTTCAGAATTAGTATTTATATTAGTTTTTACACGGCTAATACATTTGCATACTAAATTGTAAATTTGCATGCTCAATTGTAAAATTGTAAACAAAAAGTTCACAACTCAGATAATAGTGCATATATCCACTTCAGAATTTGTAATTATATTAGTTTTTACATGGCTAATACATTTGCATACTCAGGTATAAATTTGTAAACAAAAATTTCACAACTCAGCTAATAATGCCTGAATCCACTTCAGAATTTGTATTTATATTAGTTTTTACACGGCTTATACATTTGCATACTCAATTGTAAATTTGTAAACAAAAAGTTCACAACTCAGATAATAATGCATATATCCACTTCAGAATTTGTATTTATATTAGTTTTTACATGGCTAATACATTTGCATGCTCAATTGTAAAATTGTAAACAAAAAGTTCACAACTCAGATAATAGTGCATATATCCACTTCAGAATTTGTAATTATATTAGTTTTTACACGGCTAATACATTTGCATACTCAATTGTAAATTTGTAAACAAAAAGTTCCCAACTCAGCTAATAATGCATGTATTAACGGCAGAATTTGTACTTATATTAGTTTTTACACGGCTTATACATTTGCATACTCAATTGTAAATTTGTAAACAAAAAGTTCACAACTCAGATAATAATGCATATATCCACTTCAGAATTTGTATTTATATTAGTTTTTACATGGCTAATACATTTGCATGCTCAATTGTAAAATTGTAAACAAAAAGTTCACAACTCAGATAATAGTGCATATATCCACTTCAGAATTTGTAATTATATTAGTTTTTACATGGCTAATACATTTGCATACTCAATTGTAAATTTGTAAACAAAAATTTCACAGCTCAGCTAATAATGCCTGTATCCACTTCAGAATTTGTATTTATATTAGTTTTTACAGGGCTAATACATTTGCATACTCAATAGTAAATTTGTAAGCAAAAAGTTCACAACTCAGATAATAGTGCATATATCCACTTCAGAATTTGTAATTATATTAGTTTTTACACGGCTAATACATTTGCATACTCAATTGTAAATTTGTAAACAAAAAGTTCACAACTCAGATAATAGTGCATATATCCACTTCAGAATTTGTAATTATATTAGTTTTTACACGGCTTATACATTTGCATACTCAATTGTAAATTTGTAAACAAAAAGTTCACAACTCAGATAATAATGCATATATCCACTTCAGAATTTGTATTTATATTAGTTTTTACATGGCTAATACATTTGCATACTCAATTGTAAATTTGTAACGTCCTGTCGTCCACGGGTAGTCAGCGGGACGTCCAGGGTCTGTGCAGATATATTTATTTGGTTCTGGCGTGGTTGCTGTAAGAGATTCCGACCCCGTCCCAGAGTAGAACGCTAGAGGATTATGCCGTAAATGTATCTTAATGTTTATTTACTTAAAAGGTACAATTTTCAATAATTTCATGCCGGATCTCGATTCTGGGGTACGCCGTAGTTCCGATTCGTCCTCCTCGTCCCGAGTGCGGCTGTCCGATAGGGGGATGCCGATAGTCCCGCCAGGGTATGGGCCTTTAAAGCCACCCAATAGCGAATGCGTTCGGACTCGAAAGTCAACCACGAGAGAATGCGCTCGGACTCGAAAGTCAACCGAACCCAGTAGTTGTCGGACTCAACAATCAGCTCAGCGCCGTTTGTTGGACTCGAAAGTCAGCTCAGAGAAGTTCGGACTCGAAAGTCTGCAGATTAGGACTCGAAAGTCAGCTCGAAGACGTTTGTTGGACTCGAAAGTCAGCTCGGAGAAGTTCGGACTCGAAAGTCTGCAGATTAGGACTCGAAAGTCAGCTCGAAGACGTTGGACTCGAAAGTCTGCAAATTCGGACTCGAAAGTCAGCAGAGAGAGTCGGACTCTGAAGTCGGCAGTATTTTGGACTCGCAAGTCAGCCGAGAGACTCGGACTCGAAAGTCTGCAGTATTTTGGACTCGCAAGTCAGCAGAGAGGATTGGACTCGAAAGTCGGCAGTGTTTCGGACTCGCAAGTCAGCAGAGAGAATTGGACTCGAAA
>NW_027222699.1:0-46865 GCF_030179895.1 Drosophila kikkawai
TATTTCCATTATATCGCCGATTTCTTTTTTTATGTCGCTAATTGTTCCTATTATATTCTACCTAGATATATTGTGCGCGTACACGCGTCACAAATTTGTATACAAAAAGTTCACAGCTCAGCTAATAATGCATGTATCCACTTCAGAATTTGTATTTATATTCGTTTTTACAAGGCTAATACATTTGCATACTCAATTGTAAATTTGTAAACAAAAAGTTCACAGCTCAGCTAATAATGCCTGTGCCCACTTCAGAATTTGTATTTATATTAGTTTTTACAGGGCTAATTCATTTGCATACTCAATTGTAAATTTGTAAACAAAAAGTTCACAACTCAGCTAATAATCCATTCACTTCAGAATTTGTATTTATATTAGTTTTTACACGGCTAATACATTTGCATGATCAATTGTTTTTACAAGGTTAATACATTTGCATACTCAGGTATAAATTTGTAAACAAAAATTTCACACCTCAGCTAATAATGCCTGAATCCATTTCAGAATTTGTATTTATATTAGTTTTTACAAGGCTAATACATTTGCATACTCAATTGTAAATTTGTAAACAAAAAGTTCACAGCTCAGCTAATAATGCCTGTATCCACTTCAAAATTTGTATTTACATTAGTTTTTACACGGCTAATACATTTGCATGCTCAATTGTAAAATTGTAAACAAAAAGTTCACAACTCAGATAATAGTGCATATATCCACTTCAGAATTTGTAATTATATTAGTTTATACATGGCTAATACATTTGCATACTCAATTGTAAATTTGTAAACAAAAAGAACACAACTCAGCTAATAATTCATGTATCCACTTCAGAATTTGTATTTATATTAGTTTTTACACGGCTAATTCATTTGCATGCTCAATTGTAAAATTGTAAAATTGTAAACAAATAGTTCACAACTCAGATAATAGTGCATATATCCACTTCAGAATTTGTAATTATATTAGTTTTTACATGGCTAATACATTTGCATACTCAATTGTAAATTTGTAAACAAAAAGTTCACAACTCAGCTAATAATTCATGTATCCACTTCAGAATTTGTATTTATATTAGTTTTTACATGGCTAATACATTTGCATACTCAATTGTAAATTTGTAAACAAAAAGTTCACAACTCAGCTAATAATGCCTGAATCCACTTCAGAATTTGTATTTATATTAGTTTTTACAAGGCTAATACATTTGCATACTCAATTGTAAATTTGTAAGCAAAAAGTTAACAACTCAGCTAAGAATGCATGTATCCACGGCAGAATTTGTACTTATATTAGTTTTTACACGGCTTATACATTTGCATACTCAATTGTAAATTTGTAAACAAAAAGTTCACAACTCAGATAATAGTGCATATATCCACTTCAGAATTTGTAATTATATTAGTTTTTACATGGCTAATACATTTGCATACTCAATTGTAAATTTGTAAACAAAAAGTTCACAACTCAGCTAATAATTCATGTATCCACTTCAGAATTTGTAATTATATTAGTTTTTACATGGCTAATACATTTGCACGCTCAATTGTAAAATTGTAAACAAAAAGTTCACAACTCAGCTAATAATTCATGTATCCACTTCAGAATTTGTATTTATATTAGTTTTTACACGGCTAATACATTTGCATGCTCAATTGTAAATTTGTAAACAAAAAGTTCACAACTCAGCTAATAATTCATGTATCCACTTCAGAATTTGTATTTATATTAGTTTTTACACGGCTAATACATTTGCATGCTCAATTGTAAATTTGTAAACAAAAAGTTCACAACTCAGATAATAGTGCATATATCCACTTCAGAGTTTGTAATTTTATTAGTTTTTACACGGCTAA
The DNA here is from genome assembly GCF_030179895.1 of Drosophila kikkawai. Lineage (NCBI taxonomy): Eukaryota > Metazoa > Arthropoda > Insecta > Diptera > Drosophilidae > Drosophila > Drosophila kikkawai. The sequence goes on from NW_027222699.1 coordinate 1,854, forward strand.
TACATTTGCATGCTCAATTGTAAATTTGTAAACAAAAAGTTCACAACTCAGATAATAGTGCATATATCCACTTCAGAATTTGTAATTATATTAGTTTTTACATGGCTAATACATTTGCATACTCAATTGTAAATTTGTAAACAAAAAGTTCACAACTCAGCTAGTAATGCATGTATCCACTACAGAATTTGTAATTATATTAGTTTTTACATGGCTAATACATTTGCATACTCAATTGTAAATTTGTAAACAAAAAGTTCACAACTCAGCTAATAATGCCTGAATCCACTTCAGAATTTGTATTTATATTAGTTTTTACATGGCTAATACATTTGCATACTCAATTGTAAATTTGTAAACAAAAAGTTCACAACTCAGCTAGTAATGCATGTATCCACTTCAGAATTTGTAATTATATTAGTTTTTACATGGCTAATACATTTGCACACTCAATTGTAAAATTGTAAACAAAAAGTTCACAACTCAGCTAATAATTCATGTATCCACTTCAGAATTTGTATTTATATTAGTTTTTACACGGCTAATACATTTGCATGCTCAATTGTAAATTTGTAAACAAAAAGTTCACAACTCAGCTAATAATTCATGTATCCACTTCAGAATTTGTATTTATATTAGTTTTTACACGGCTAATACATTTGCATGCTCAATTGTAAATTTGTAAACAAAAAGTTCACAACGCTGATAATAGTGCATATATCCACTTCAGAGTTTGTAATTTTATTAGTTTTTACATGGCTAATACATTTGCATACTCAATTGTAAAATTGTAAACAAAAAGTTCACAACTCAGCTAATAATTCATGTATCCACTTCAGAATTTGTAATTATATTAGTTTTTACATGGCTAATACATTTGCACACTCAATTGTAAAATTGTAAACAAAAAGTTCACAACTCAGCTAATAATTCATGTATCCACTTCAGAATTTGTATTTATATTAGTTTTTACACGGCTAATACATTTGCATGCTCAATTGTAAATTTGTAAACAAAAAGTTCACAACTCAGCTAATAATTCATGTATCCACTTCAGAATTTGTATTTATATTAGTTTTTACACGGCTAATACATTTGCATGCTCAATTGTAAATTTGTAAGCAAAAAGTTCACAACTCAGATAATAGTGCATATATCCACTTCAGAGTTTGTAATTTTATTAGTTTTTACACGGCTAATACATTTGCATGCTCAATTGTAAATTTGTAAACAAAAAGTTCACAACTCAGATAATAGTGCATATATCCACTTCAGAATTTGTAATTATATTAGTTTTTACATGGCTAATACATTTGCATACTCAATTGTAAATTTGTAAACAAAAAGTTCACAACTCAGCTAGTAATGCATGTATCCACTACAGAATTTGTAATTATATTAGTTTTTACATGGCTAATACATTTGCATACTCAATTGTAAATTTGTAAACAAAAAGTTCACAACTCAGCTAATAATGCCTGAATCCACTTCAGAATTTGTATTTATATTAGTTTTTACACGGCTAATACATTTGCATGCTCAATTGTAAATTTGTAAACAAAAAGTTCACAACTCAGCTAATAATTCATGTATCCACTTCAGAATTTGTATTTATATTAGTTTTTACACGGCTAATACATTTGCATGCTCAATTGTAAATTTGTAAACAAAAAGTTCACAACTCAGATAATAGTGCATATATCCACTTCAGAATTTGTATTTATATTAGTTTTTACACGGCTAATACATTTGCATGCTCAATTGTAAATTTGTAAACAAAAAGTTCACAACTCAGATAATAATGCCTGTATCCACTTCAGAATTTGTATTTATATTAGTTTTTACACGGCTAATACATTTGCATGCTCAATTGTAAATTTGTAAACAAAAAGTTCACAACTCAGATAATAGTGCATATATCCACTTCAGAGTTTGTAATTTTATTAGTTTTTACATGGCTAATACATTTGCATACTCAATTGTAAAATTGTAAACAAAAAGTTCACAACTCAGCTAATAATTCATGTATCCACTTCAGAATTTGTATTTATATTAGTTTTTACACGGCTAATACATTTGCATGCTCAATTGTAAATTTGTAAACAAAAAGTTCACAACGCTGATAATAGTGCATATATCCACTTCAGAGTTTGTAATTTTATTAGTTTTTACATGGCTAATACATTTGCATACTCAATTGTAAAATTGTAAACAAAAAGATCACAACTCAGCTAATAATTCATGTATCCACTTCACAATTTGTAATTATATTAGTTTTTACAAGGCTAATACATTTGCATACTCAATTGTAAATTTGTAAACAAAAAGTTCACAGCTCAGCTAATAATGCCTGTATCCACTTCAAAATTTGTATTTACATTAGTTTTTACACGGCTAATACATTTGCATGCTCAATTGTAAAATTGTAAACAAAAAGTTCACAACTCAGATAATAGTGCATATATCCACTTCAGAATTTGTAATTATATTAGTTTTTACATGGCTAATACATTTGCATACTCAATTGTAAATTTGTAAACAAAAAGTTCACAACTCAGCTAATAATTCATGTATCCACTTCAGAATTTGTATTTATATTAATTTTTACACGGCTAATACATTTGCATGCTCAATTGTAAAATTGTAAACAAATAGTTCACAACTCAGCTAATAATGCCTGAATCCACTTTAGAATTTGTATTCACAACTCAGCTAATAATGCATGTATTAACGGCAGACTTTGTACTTATATTAGTTTTTACACGGCTTATACATTTGCATACTCAATTGTAAATTTGTAAATAAAAAGTTCACAACTCAGATAATAGTGCATATATCCACTTTAGAATTTGTATTTATATTAGTTTTTACATGGCTAATACATTTGCATACTCAATTGTAAATTTGTAAACAAAAAGTTCACAGCTCAGCTAATAATGCATGTATCCACTTCAGAATTTGTATTTATATTCGTTTTTACAAGGCTAATACATTTGCATACTCAATTGTAAATTTGTAAACAAAAAGTTCACAGCGCAGCTAATAATGCCTAATAATGCATACTCAATTGTAAATTTGTAAACAAAAAGTTCACAGCTCAGCTAATAATGCCTGTATCCACTTCAGAATTTGTATTCATATAAGTTTTTACATGGCTAATACATTTGCATACTCAATTGTAAAATTGTAAACAAAAAGATCACAACTCAGCTAATAATTCATGTATCCACTTCACAATTTGTAATTATATTAGTTTTTACAAGGCTAATACATTTGCATACTCAATTGTAAATTTGTAAACAAAAAGTTCACAGCTCAGCTAATAATGCCTGTATCCACTTCAAAATTTGTATTTACATTAGTTTTTACACGGCTAATACATTTGCATGCTCAATTGTAAAATTGTAAACAAAAAGTTCACAACTCAGATAATAGTGCATATATCCACTTCAGAATTTGTATTTATATTAGTTTTTACATGGCTAATACATTTGCATACTCAATTGTAAATTTGAAAACAAAAAGTTCACAACTCAGCTAATAATGCCTGAATCCACTTCAGAATTTGTATTTATATTAGTTTTTACAAGGCTAATACATTTGCATACTCAATTGTAAATTTAAAAACAAAAAGTTCACAACTCAGCTAATAATGCCTGAATCCACTTTAGAATTTGTATTCACAACTCAGCTAATAATGCATGTATTAACGGCAGACTTTGTACTTATATTAGTTTTTACACGGCTTATACATTTGCATACTCAATTGTAAATTTGTAAATAAAAAGTTCACAACTCAGATAATAGTGCATATATCCACTTTAGAATTTGTATTTATATTAGTTTTTACATGGCTAATACATTTGCATACTCAATTGTAAATTTGTAAACAAAAAGTTCACAGCTCAGCTAATAATGCATGTATCCACTTCAGAATTTGTATTTATATTCGTTTTTACAAGGCTAATACATTTGCATACTCAATTGTAAATTTGTAAACAAAAAGTTCACAGCTCAGCTAATAATGCCTGTATCCACTTCAGAATTTGTATTCATATAAGTTTTTACAGGGCTAATTCATTTGCATACTCAATTGTAAATTTGTAAACAAAAAGTTCACAACTCAGCTAATAATTCATGTATCCACTTCAGAATTTGTATTTATAATAGTTTTTACACGGCTAATACATTTGCATGCTCAATTGTAAATTTGTAAACAAATAGTTCACAACTCAGATAATAGTGCATATATCCACTTCAGAATTTGTAATTATATTAGTTTTTACATGGCTAATACATTTGCATACTCAATTGTAAATTTGTAAACAAAAAGTTCACAACTCAGCTAGTAATGCATGTATCCACTTCAGAATTTGTAATTATATTAGTTTTTACATGGCTAATACATTTGCATACTCAATTGTAAATTTGTAAACAAAAAGTTCACAACTCAGCTAATAATGCATGTATCCACTTCAGAATTTGTATTTATATTCGTTTTTACAAGGCTAATACATTTGCATACCCAATTGTAAATTTGTAAACAAAAAGTTCACATCTCAGCTAATCATGCATGTATCCACTTCAGAATTTGTAATTATATTAGTTTTTACATGGCTAATACATTTGCACACTCAATTGTAAATTTGTAAATAAAAAGTTCACAACTCAGATAATAGTGCATATATCCACTTCAGAATTTGTAATTATATTAGTTTTTACACGGCTTATACATTTGCATACTCAATTGTAAATTTATAAACAAAAAGTTCACAACTCAGATAATAGTGCATATATCCACTTCAGAATTTGTAATTATATTACTTTTTACATGGCTAATACATTTGCATACTCAATTGTAAATTTGTAAACAAAAAGTTCACAACTCAGCTAATAATGCATGTATCCACTTCAGAATTTGTATTTATATTCGTTTTTACACGGCTAATACATTTGCATGCTCAATTGTAAATTTGTAAACAAATAGTTCACAACTCAGATAATAGTGCATATATCCACTTCAGAATTTGTAATTATATTAGTTTTTACACGGCTTATACATTTGCATACTCAATTGTAAATTTGTAAACAAAAAGTTCACAACTCAGATAATAGTGCATATATGCACTTCAGAATTTGTAATTATATTAGTTTTTACATGGCTAATACATTTGCATACTCAATTGTAAATTTGTAAACAAAAAGTTCACAACTCAGCTAATAATGCATGTATCCACTTCAGAATTTGTATTTATATTCGTTTTTACAAGGCTAATACATTTGCATACTCAATTGTAAATTTGTAAACAAAAAGTTGACAGCTCAGCTAATAATGCCTGTATCCACTTCAGAATTTGTAATTATATTAGTTTTTACATGGCTAATACATTTGCACACTCAATTGTAAAATTGTAAACAAAAAGTTCACAACTCAGCTAATAATTCATGTATCCACTTCAGAATTTGTATTTATATTAGTTTTTACACGGCTAATACATTTGCATGCTCAATTGTAAATTTGTAAACAAAAAGTTCACAACTCAGCTAATAATTCATGTATCCACTTCAGAATTTGTATTTATATTAGTTTTTACACGGCTAATACATTTGCATGCTCAATTGTAAATTTGTAAACAAAAAGTTCACAACTCAGATAATAGTGCATATATCCACTTCAGAGTTTGTAATTTTATTAGTTTTTACATGGCTAATACATTTGCATACTCAATTGTAAAATTGTAAACAAAAAGATCACAACTCAGCTAATAATTCATGTATCCACTTCACAATTTGTAATTATATTAGTTTTTACAAGGCTAATACATTTGCATACTCAATTGTACATTTGTAAACAAAAAGTTCACAGCTCAGCTAATAATTCATGTATCCACTTCAGAATTTGTATTTATATTAGTTTTTACACGGCTAATACATTTGCATGCTCAATTGTAAATTTGTAAACAAAAAGTTCACAGCTCAGCTAATAATGCCTGTATCCACTTCAGAATTTGTATTTATATTAGTTTTTACACGGCTAATACATTTGCATGCTCAATTGTAAATTTGTAAACAAAAAGTTCACAACTCAGATAATAGTGCATATATCCACTTCAGAGTTTGTAATTTTATTAGTTTTTACATGGCTAATACATTTGCATACTCAATTGTAAAATTGTAAACAAAAAGTTCACAACTCAGCTAATAATGCCTGTATCCACTTCAGAATTTGTATTTATATTAGTTTTTACACGGCTAATACATTTGCATGCTCAATTGTAAATTTGTAAACAAAAAGTTCACAACTCAGATAATAGTGCATATATCCACTTCAGAGTTTGTAATTTTATTAGTTTTTACATGGCTAATACATTTGCATACTCAATTGTAAAATTGTAAACAAAAAGTTCACAACTCAGCTAATAATTCATGTATCCACTTCACAATTTGTAATTATATTAGTTTTTACAAGGCTAATACATTTGCATACTCAATTGTAAAATTGTAAACAAAAAGTTCACAACTCAGCTAATAATTCATGTATCCACTTCACAATTTGTAATTATATTAGTTTTTACAAGGCTAATACATTTGCATACTCAATTGTAAATTTGTAAACAAAAAGTTCACAGCTCAGCTAATAATGCCTGTATCCACTTCAGAATTTGTATTTATATTAGTTTTTACACGGCTAATACATTTGCATGCTCAATTGTAAATTTGTAAACAAAAAGTTCACAACTCAGATAATAGTGCATATATCCACTTCAGAGTTTGTAATTTTATTAGTTTTTACATGGCTAATACATTTGCATACTCAATTGTAAAATTGTAAACAAAAAGTTCACAACTCAGCTAATAATTCATATATCCACTTCAGAATTTGTATTTATATTAGTTTTTACACGGCTAATACATTTGCATGCTCAATTGTAAATTTGTAAACAAAAAGTTCACAACTCAGATAATAGTGCATATATCCACTTCAGAGTTTGTAATTTTATTAGTTTTTACATGGCTAATACATTTGCATACTCAATTGTAAAATTGTAAACAAAAAGATCACAACTCAGCTAATAATTCATGTATCCACTTCACAATTTGTAATTATATTAGTTTTTACAAGGCTAATACATTTGCATACTCAATTGTAAATTTGTAAACAAAAAGTTCACAGCTCAGCTAATAATGCCTGTATCCACTTCAAAATTTGTATTTACATTAGTTTTTACACGGCTAATACATTTGCATGCTCAATTGTAAAATTGTAAACAAAAAGTTCACAACTCAGATAATAGTGCATATATCCACTTCAGAATTTGTAATTATATTAGTTTTTACATGGCTAATACATTTGCATACTCAATTGTAAATTTGTAAACAAAAAGTTCACAACTCAGCTAATAATTCATGTATCCACTTCAGAATTTGTATTTATATTAGTTTTTACACGGCTAATACATTTGCATGCTCAATTGTAAATTTGTAAACAAAAAGTTCACAACTCAGATAATAGTGCATATATCCACTTCAGAGTTTGTAATTTTATTAGTTTTTACATGGCTAATACATTTGCATACTCAATTGTAAAATTGTAAACAAAAAGATCACAACTCAGCTAATAATTCATGTATCCACTTCACAATTTGTAATTATATTAGTTTTTACAAGGCTAATACATTTGCATACTCAATTGTAAATTTGTAAACAAAAAGTTCACAGCTCAGCTAATAATGCCTGTATCCACTTCAAAATTTGTATTTACATTAGTTTTTACACGGCTAATACATTTGCATACTCAATTGTAAAATTGTAAACAAAAAGATCACAACTCAGCTAATAATTCATGTATCCACTTCACAATTTGTAATTATATTAGTTTTTACAAGGCTAATACATTTGCATACTCAATTGTAAATTTGTAAACAAAAAGTTCACAGCTCAGCTAATAATGCCTGTATCCACTTCAAAATTTGTATTTACATTAGTTTTTACACGGCTAATACATTTGCATGCTCAATTGTAAAATTGTAAACAAAAAGTTCACAACTCAGATAATAGTGCATATATCCACTTCAGAATTTGTATTTATATTAGTTTTTACATGGCTAATACATTTGCATACTCAATTGTAAATTTGAAAACAAAAAGTTCACAACTCAGCTAATAATGCCTGAATCCACTTCAGAATTTGTATTTATATTAGTTTTTACAAGGCTAATACATTTGCATACTCAATTGTAAATTTAAAAACAAAAAGTTCACAACTCAGCTAATAATGCCTGAATCCACTTTAGAATTTGTATTCACAACTCAGCTAATAATGCATGTATTAATGGCAGACTTTGTACTTATATTAGTTTTTACACGGCTTATACATTTGCATACTCAATTGTAAATTTGTAAATAAAAAGTTCACAACTCAGATAATAGTGCATATATCCACTTTAGAATTTGTATTTATATTAGTTTTTACATGGCTAATACATTTGCATACTCAATTGTAAATTTGTAAACAAAAAGTTCACAGCTCAGCTAATAATGCATGTATCCACTTCAGAATTTGTATTTATATTCGTTTTTACAAGGCTAATACATTTGCATACTCAATTGTAAATTTGTAAACAAAAAGTTCACAGCTCAGCTAATAATGCCTGTATCCACTTCAGAATTTGTATTCATATAAGTTTTTACAGGGCTAATTCATTTGCATACTCAATTGTAAATTTGTAAACAAAAAGTTCACAACTCAGCTAATAATTCATGTATCCACTTCAGAATTTGTATTTATATTAGTTTTTACACGGCTAATACATTTGCATGCTCAATTGTAAATTTGTAAACAAATAGTTCACAACTCAGATAATAGTGCATATATCCACTTCAGAATTTGTAATTATATTAGTTTTTACATGGCTAATACATTTGCATACTCAATTGTAAATTTGTAAACAAAAAGTTCACAACTCAGCTAATAATGCCTGAATCCACTTCAGAATTTGTATTTATATTAGTTTTTACACGGCTAATACATTTGCATGCTCAATTGTAAAATTGTAAACAAAAAGTTCACAACTCAGATAATAGTGCATATATCCACTTCAGCATTCGTAATTATATTAGTTTTTACAAGGTTAATACATTTGCATACTCAATTGTAAATTTGTAAACAAAAAGTTCACAGCGCAGCTAATAATGCCTGTATTTTGTATATATATTAGTTTTTACAAGGCTAATACATTTGCATACTCAATTGTAAATTTGTAGACAAAAAGTTCACAACTCAGCTAATAATGCATGTATCCACGTCAGAATTTGTACTTATATTAGTTTTAACACGGCTAATACATTTGCATACTCAATTGTAAATTTGTAAACAAAAAGTTCACATCTCAGCTAATAATGCCTGTATCCACTTCAGAATTTGTAATTTTATTAGTTTTTATATGGCTAATACATTTGCATACTCAATTGTAAAATTGTAAACAAAAAGTTCACAACTCAGCTAATAATTCATGTATCCACTTCAGAATTTGTAATTATATTAGTTTTTACATGGCTAATACATTTGCATACTCAATTGTAAATTTGTAAACAAAAAGTTCACAACTCAGCTAATAATGCATGTATCCACTTCAGAATTTGTATTTATATTAGTTTTTACAAGGTTAATACAATTGCATACTCAGGTATAAATTTGTAAACAAAAATTTCACACCTCAGCTAATAATGCCTGAATCCACTTCAGAATTTGTATTTATATTAGTTTTTACACGGCTAATACATTTGCATGCTCAATTGTAAATTTGTAAACAGAAAGTTCACAACTCAGATAATAGTGCATATATCCACTTCAGAATTTGTAATTTTATTAGTTTTTATATGGCTAATACATTTGCATACTCAATTGTAAAATTGTAAACAAAAAGTTCACAACTCAGCTAATAATTCATGTATCCACTTCAGAATTTGTAATTATATTAGTTTTTACATGGCTAATACATTTGCATACTCAATTGTAAATTTGTAAACAAAAAGTTCACAACTCAGCTAATAATGCCTGAATCCACTTCAGAATTTGTATTTATATTAGTTTTTACAAGGCTAATACATTTGCATACTCAATTGTAAATTTGTAAGCAAAAAGTTAACAACTCAGCTAAGAATGCATGTATCCACGGCAGAATTTGTACTTATATTAGTTTTTACACGGCTTATACATTTGCATACTCAATTGTAAATTTGTAAACAAAAAGTTCACAACTCAGATAATAGTGCATATATCCACTTCAGAGTTTGTACTTTTATTAGTTTTTACATGGCTAATACATTTGCATACTCAATTGTAAAATTGTAAACAAAAAGTTCACAACTCAGCTAATAATTCATGTATCCACTTCACAATTTGTAATTATATTAGTTTTTACAAGGTTAATACATTTGCATACTCAGGTATAAATTTGTAAACAAAAATTTCACAACTCAGCTAATAATGCCTGAATCCACTTCAGAATTAGTATTATATTAGTTTTTACATGGCTAATACATTTGCATGCTCAATTGTAAAATTGTAAACAAATAGTTCACAACTCAGATAATAGTGCATATATCCACTTCAGAATTTGTAATTATATTAGTTTTTACATGGCTAATACATTTGCATACTCAATTGTAAATTTGTAAACAAAAAGTTCACAACTCAGCTAATAATTCATGTATCCACTTCAGAATTTGTATTTATATTAGTTTTTACACGGCTAATACATTTGCATGCTCAATTGTAAATTTGTAAACAAAAAGTTCACAACTCAGATAATAGTGCATATATCCACTTCAGAATTTGTAATTTTATTAGTTTTTATATGGCTAATACATTTGCATACTCAATTGTAAAATTGTAAACAAAAAGTTCACAACTCAGCTAATAATTCATGTATCCACTTCAGAATTTGTAATTATATTAGTTTTTACATGGCTAATACATTTGCATACACAATTGTAAATTTGTAAACAAAAAGTTCACAACTCAGCTAATAATGCATGTATCCACTTCAGAATTTGTATTTATATTAGTTTTTACAAGGTTAATACATTTGCATAGTCAGGTATAAATTTGTAAACAAAAATTTCACACCTCAGCTAATAATGCCTGAATCCACTTCAGAATTTGTATTTATATTAGTTTTTACAAGGCTAATACATTTGCATACTCAATTGTAAATTTGTAAACAAAAAGTTCACAGCTCAGCTAATAATGCCTGTATCCACTTCAAAATTTGTATTTATATTAGTTTTTACACGGCTAATACATTTGCATGCTCAATTGTAAAATTGTAAACAAAAAGTTCACAACTCAGATAATAGTGCATATATCCACTTCAGAATTTGTAATTATTTTAGTTTTTACATGGCTAATACATTTGCATACTCAATTGTAAATTTGTAAACAAAAAGTTCACAACTCAGCTAATAATTCATGTATCCACTTCAGAATTTGTATTTATATTAGTTTTTACACGGCTAATACATTTGCATGCTCAATTGTAAAATTGTAAACAAATAGTTCACAACTCAGATAATAGTGCATATATCCACTTCAGAATTTGTAATTATATTAGTTTTTACATGGCTAATACATTTGCATACTCAATTGTAAATTTGTAAACAAAAAGTTCACAACTCAGCTATTAATGCATGTATCCACTTCAGAATTTTTATTTATATTAGTTTTTACAAGGTTAATACATTTGCATACTCAGGTATAAATTTGTAAACAAAAATTTCACAACTCAGCTTATAATGCCTGAATCCACTTCAGAATTAGTATTATATTAGTTTTTACACGGCTAATACATTTGCATACTCAATTGTAAATTTGTAAAAAAAAAGTTCACAACTCAGCTAATAATGCCTGTATCCACTTCAGAATTAGTATTTATATTAGTTTTTACACGGCTAATACATTTGCATACTAAATTGTAAATTTGTAAACAAAAAGTTCACAACTCAGCTAATAATGCCTGTATCCACTTCAGAATTTGTATTTATATTAGTTTTTACACGGCATACTCAATTGTAAATTTGTAAACAAAAAGTTCACAGCGCAGCTAATAATGCCTGTATCCACTTCAGAATTTGTATTTATATTAGTTTTTACAAGGCTAATACATTTGCATACTCAATTGTAAATTTATAAACAAAAAGTTCACAACTCAGCTAATAATGCCTGTATCCACTTCAGAATTTGTATTTATATTAGTTTTTACAAGGCTAATACATTTTCATAATCAATTGTAAATTTATAAACAAAAAGTTCACAACTCAGCTAATAATGCCTGTATCCACTTCAGAATTAGTATTTATATTAGTTTTTACAAGGTTAATACATTTGCATACTCAATTGTAAATTTGTAAACAAAAAGTTCACAACTCAGCTAATAATGCCTGTATCCACTTCAGAATTTGTATTTATATTAGTTTTTACAAGGCTAATACATTTGCATACTCAATTGTAAATTTGTAAACAAAAAGTTCACAACTCAGCTAATAATGCATGTATCCATGGTAGAATTTGTACTTATATTAGTTTTTACATGGCTAATACATTTGCATACTCAATTGTAAATTTGTAAACAAAAAGTTCACAGCTCAGCTAATAATGCATGTATCCACTTCAGAATTTGTGTTTATATTAGTTTTTACACGGCTAATACATTTGCATACTCAATTGTAAATTTGTAAACAAAAAGTTCACATCACAGCTAATAATGCCTGAATCCACGGCAGAATTTGTACTTATATTATAATGCATATATCCACTTTAGAATTTGTATTTATATTAGTTTTTACATGGCTAATACATTTGCATACTCAATTGTAAAAATTGTAAACAAAAAGTTCACATCTCAGCTAATAATGAAATTTGTAAACAAAAAGTTCACAACTCAGCTAATAATGCATGTATCCACGGCATAAATTGTACTTATATTATTTTTTACATGGCTAATACATTTGCATACTCAATTGTAAATTTATAAACAAAAAGTTCACAACTCAGCTAATAATGCCTGTATCCACTTCAGAATTAGTATTTAAATTAGTTTTTATAAGGTTAATACATTTGCATACTCAATTGTAAATTTGTAAACAAAAAGTTCACATCTCAGCTAATAATGCATGTATCCACTTTAGAATTTGTATTTATATTAGTCTTTACAAGGCTAATACATTTGCATAATCAATTGTAAATTTATAAACAAAAAGTTCACAACTCAGCTAATAATGCCTGTATCCACTTCAGAATTAGTATTTAAATTAGTTTTTACAAGGTTAATACATTTGCATACTCAATTGTAAATTTGTAAACAAAAAGTTCACATCTCAGCTAATAATGCATGTATCCACTTTAGAATTTGTATTTATATTAGTTTTTACACGGTTAATACATTTGCATACTCAATTGTAAATTTGTAAACAAAAAGTTCACAACTTAGCTAATAATGCATGTATCCATGGTAGAATTTGTACTTATATTAGTTTTTACATGGCTAATACATTTGCATACTCAAATGTAAATTTGTAAACAAAAAGTTCACAGCTCAGCTAATAATGCATGTATCCACTTTAGAATTTATATTTAAATTAGTTCTTACAATGCTAATACATTTGCATACTCAATTGTAAATTTGTAAACAAAAAGTTCACATCTCAGCTAATCATGCATGTATCCACTTCAGAATTTGTATTTATATTAGTTTTTACAAGGCTAATACATTTGCATATCAATTGTAAATTTGTAAACAAAAAGTTCACAACTCAGCTAATAATGCCTGTATCCACTTCAGATTTAGTATTTATATTAGTTTTTACACGGCTAATACATTTGCATACTCAATTGTAAATTTGTAAACAAAAAGTTCACAGCGCAGCTAATAATGCCTGTATCCACTTCAGAATTTGTACTTATATTAGTTTTTACACGGCTTATACATTTGCATACTCAATTGTAAATTTGCAAACAAAAAGTTCACATCTCAGCTAATAATGCATGTATCCACTTTAGAATTTGTATTTATATTAGTTTTTACACGGCTAATACATTTGCATACTCAATTGTAAATTTGTAGACAAAAAGTTCACAACTCAGCTAATAATTCATGTATCCACTTCAGAATTTGTAATTATATTAGTTTTTACATGGCTAATACATTTGCATACTCAATTATAAATTTGTAAACAAAAAGTTCACAACTCAGCTAATAATGCATGTATCCACTTCAGAATTTGTATTTATATTAGTTTTTACAAGGTTAATACATTTGCATACTCAGGTATAAATTTGTAAACAAAAATTTCACACCTCAGCTAATAATGCCTGAATCCACTTCAGAATTTGTATTTATATTAGTTTTTACAAGGCTAATACATTTGCATACTCAATTGTAAATTTGTAAACAAAAAGTTCACAGCTCAGCTAATAATGCCTGTATCCACTTCAAAATTTGTATTTATATTAGTTTTTACACGGCTAATACATTTGCATGCTCAATTGTAAAATTGTAAACAAAAAGTTCACAACTCAGATAATAGTGCATATATCCACTTCAGAATTTGTATCTATATTAGTTTTTACATGGCTAATACATTTGCATACTCAATTGTAAATTTGTAAACAAAAAGTTCACAACTCAGCTAATAATTCATGTATCCACTTCAGAATTTGTATTTATATTAGTTTTTACACGGCTAATACAATTGCATGCTCAATTGTAAAATTGTAAACAAATAGTTCACAACTCAGATAATAGTGCATATATCCACTTCAGAATTTGTAATTATATTAGTTTTTACATGGCTAATACATTTGCATACTCAATTGTAAATTTGTAAACAAAAAGTTCACAACTCAGCTATTAATGCATGTATCCACTTCAGAATTTTTATTTATATTAGTTTTTACAAGGTTAATAGATTTGCATACTCAGGTATAAATTTGTAAACAAAAATTTCACAACTCAGCTAATAATGCGTGAATCCACTTCAGAATTAGTATTATATTAGTTTTTACACGGCTAATACATTTGCATACTCAATTGTAAATTTGTAAACAAAAAGTTCACAACTCAGCTAATAATGCCTGTATCCACTTCAGAATTAGTATTTATATTAGTTTTTACACGGCTAATACATTTGCATACTAAATTGTAAATTTGTAAACAAAAAGTTCACAACTCAGCTAATAATGCCTGTATCCACTTCAGAAATTGTATTTATATTAGTTTTTACAAGGCTAATACATTTGCATACTCAATTGTAAATTTGTAAACAAAAAGTGCACAACTCAGCTAATAATGCATGTATCCACTTCAGAATTTGTATTTATATTAGTTTTTACAAGGTTAATACATGTTCGGATTAAGCGCTTCATCCAAAGTACCAATCTGGTAACTCCATCTGAGGACCGTTTTGGCCAGCATATTATCCTCAACTGGCCACACTTTTGATTTCAGTCTTGCGCGGCGTGGATTCAAGAGCAGTCGATCTTGCGTGCCATTCTTTTGTTCTCCATTCAATATATATTAAACTTATGTATATGTATTAATCCGAAACGGCTAAAGTCTACTTATTTAATCCGGATACTCATGCACCTGCGTTGGGGGGAAAATCCCAACAGGTTATGGGCCCAGGACGCGTAGTATCGAAGACAGAAAATTAAATAAGTGCGAAAGGAGAGACACGAGAGACGCTGTGAAAAATGGCGGGTACATACATGCGCATCGAACCGCTAAACGCGGAGAACTACGATACATGGAAGTTGCAAATGTGTGCTATACTTGTGAAGAATGATTTGTGGCCATACGTGAACGGTACGAAAAAGTGTCCCACTAATGAAAGTGATCTCGCAGAATGGACCATTAAAGACGAGAAAGCTCGAGCAGATATACTTTTGGCGATAAGTACATCCGAGTTAGGTTTGATCGAGGATTGCACCACATCCAGAGATTATTGGTTGAAATTGCAAACCACATTTCAATCAAAAGGGCCAGTGCGAAAGGCCAGCTTGTTAAAGCGTGTAGCATTGTCGCGAATGAGTGAGGGGGACGACGCCCGCCTTCACATCAACGGTTTCTTCGATGCGGTGAAGAAATTAAAAGAGATCGGAGTGACAATTGGAGACGATTTGCTCGCGATTCTCTTGCTATACAGCTTGCCCGACTCATACGAGACATTTAGGTGTGCGATCGAGACACGTGACGACTTGCCAAGTCCAGACGTGCTCCGTGTTAAAATATTAGAGGAATCGGAGGCAAGAAAATCGAAAAGTGACCGCGAAGAACAAAGTGCTTTGTACGCGAACAAAAAGAAAACAGCTAAAGAAGGCAAGCCTCAAAAGGAGAGCAGAAAATGCTTCGTGTGCAACAAGGTAGGACATATAGCGCGAAATTGTCGAGTGAAGCCGAAAGAGAGCAGCTATAGTGCGAAAAACGAGGAACGCGAAACCAACGGAAATCGGTACAAAAAGGAGATGACGATGAACGTGAATGAACACGCATTCATAGCCGAAGGGCGTAATGACATGTGGTGTCTGGACAGCGGTTGCTCGGCACATATGAGTTCCAATAAGAATCTGTTCGGTGAAATAAAAGGCATTGAAAAAACATTGCATTTGGCCGACAGCAACACAACGAAGGTTAATGGTGTTGGTGACGTGAAGATAGACATTAAAGGAAAGGGGAATGAGAAGATCACCCTTAAAGAAGTGCTATTTGTGTCGGATCTTCGTCAGAATTTGCTTTCTGTTTCAAAAATAACGGAAAAAGGTTACGAAGTGCGTTTTCGTAAGGAAGAAGCGAAAATTATGAAAAATAATAATGAAGTTTGGCTTCGAGCAAAGAAGTACGGAAATTTGTATTATTTGAATACCGAAAAGAATGAAGCAAACAAAGTGAACGAAGAGCAAAGCGAAATAGAAACATGTGTAATGGACCCATATAAAAACTTTTGTAGTATTTTTTTTGAAATTAAAATGATACGCGCCTAAAAATAGTAGCGATAATTAGTATCGACCCCTTATCTGGCAACGTCTAAAAAAATGACAGTTGAAACCACCAGCTGGTGAATACCGAAGTGCAAATCGGTGAAGGGTTCTTCGGGTTTCCAGCTTCTGGCTTCGATCTTTCTATTGGAGTCGTCAAGCTGAGAAGTTGGTCCCGAACCCAGCAGGGAAAAATATACAAGAGAGCATATGCACATGTGCTCCGGACCCTAATCCCACTGATATTTCGGCATCGGTTGAAAAAGGCCATCAACAAACGCCAATCTACCGGCTGCCAAAGATTGCCGTGTCGGCAAGGTAAATATTTTTTATAAAAAAAAATGTCCAAGCCGATCGACATATAATAAAATTTGTTTTGCACATGTAGGTCACGTTTGTTTTCTTCGACTACACGGCGAGAAATCGCTAGGTCGATTGAGCAAAAAAAAAAATACAAGAAAAGGAAGCACTGGGTAAATATTTCAAAAAATTCTTGGGCTCGTTTGCACAAGATTAATTAATTTAATTCCTGCAGCTAAACGAGGCAGCAGAGCAGATTGGTTACGCTATTCAGAGCCGGCCAAAAAAAGGCGGCTGGAGCAGTTATCTCTGCTGGGGAAAATTTATTTGGAGTTCGCAGCAGCTTGGAGCAGAGAAAAACCCACAAAAAGTGACCCAAAAATAAACGTGTGAAACAGTGCAGATTTCAAAAAAAAAAATTTAAAATTAAAAACCCTTAAAATCTAGTGACAAATTAAAAGTTAACGAAGACGAGGAAATGGGTTAAAACAACTCATAAAATATACGACTAGTTAAAATGTAAAATCTTAAGAAAAAAACCCGACCTCAAAACAGAAAAAAAAACATGCAGAATAGTGTAAATACATATATATAAATCTTATTTTTTTTTATTAAATACCAGTAGAGTTAAACCCTCTCGAAACCTCGTCATTATTGCCAAATCATGAAATGAATTATTATTGAAGTGCCTCAAATCGGATAAGAAATAAAATTTAAAATAGGTATGTAAAAGATGTAAACGGTGTAAAAACAATGACAGTGGTAGTGATGGTGCTGCATATGAGCAGTCAATATGATAGGAAAAAAAAAAACAAGAGCGTGAGCTTAGCAAATCCAACTACAATCGTACAGTGCAATAAAAAGTTTCGTTGCCAGTAAGAATATAAAAAATTTTATAACTAAACAAAAAACTAAAACACAGTAAAATAAAAAAAAATAATATGTAGTATAATTAATATCAAATATGAAAAACGTAACTAAAAAAAATTTAACTAACTTCTTAATATTTTAACTATTAATCCAAAAAAAAAAAAAAAACCAAACAAACAAATTAAGATCATGCGGCTATATTTTTAATTTTTGATTTTCCCCTAATACACACCAAAACCTCATCGACAAGAAGGCCTTCTTCGAGAACAACAAAGTGGGTGAGTGAACACAGAAAACAACTTATGTCGCCCAGTGTAAAGGCTGATTACCGGCATTAATGCTTATCAGCATCGATTGATTTTTGTTATTTTTGCCGATTCCTCTTTTTTATTCTGATTCATGTTATCCTCGTAAATTTAAAGCATTTAAATGTAAAGCCAAAACATGCGCTACACTGAGAAAATTAAAACCTAATTATTTTATTTCCTTTACATATACATATTTTCTTGTTTTCAGCAATAGAAACTGTTTTATTGTAATTGTGCGATGTAGGTTGTTGATGCGAAACAAAAATAGAATAATAATAAATAAATAAAATTATGTAGACCCAAAACAAACGAAAAAAAAAAAAAAACAAAAATAAAAACAATTAAATGGGCATAGTTATAATTTAATAAAATTTTCTAGCATCATAATTAGGCACCACATTACCATTATCACTGATTTACACTAAACAAAATAGAATTAATAATAACCCTGGAAAAAATTTATATGATTAAATAAATAATTATATTAACATAAGTAAATAAAATAGGCTATGTAATGATAGGGTTTAATAATTAATAAATAAAAAAATTAGGCATTGAAATCTAGCAGACATGTATGAAGAAAAATAATTATATTAGGACTTCGTTTATTATTGTGAATTTGGAGAGATGTACACTGAAAAATATGGAAAAGGAATTTTTGTTTGATTATTAAAAATGATTATAATGATGATGAATTTTTAAGTTTTCTTACTTATGGCATGGGAGACTAACAAACTGATGTATACGTAAATACTTTTGGGGTCTTTCGCTAACGATTACAAGAAGGACCATGGTTGGGAGGGTAAAGATATAGGGTGTGGCGAACAATAGCCAAGGCCACCCCGGCAGGCTCAAACACTAATTCGTGCTTTCTCGTTTCTCAATTTTTTTTCTCGCAGTTTAGTTTTGCCTTGTTTCATATTTTACTAATTATGAGACAATTGTTTTGTGTGTTGGTTTCGAATGAGGATCGTCTCATAGTGTAGATTCAGGAGGGACTCTATAATAAAACCTTTGACGTAACAATCCTTATCCGCAGCAAAAACCCCCCCCCCCCACATCTCCCGCTAGAGCTAGGAATCAATGGGTCCCGCTCAGCTGCTGGATAAGGGTCGACAAGCCTGAATGTGGTTAACACTCTGAGGTATGATCGAGAACAACGATACCCTGTTTATGTTTTCCCCTATCAGTGGCGTAATTACGTCACATAGATTTTTGGCGCCCAACGTGGGGCAAGTGCGTTTACGGTACATATATTTTGGCCCAGCAGGCAGGTGCGAACAGCACTTCGATTTTCCGTGCAGTCGCTAATGCTAAAAGGCAGGTGCTTAAATGTTTGTTTTGTATAGGTACTAACCCCTGATTATTGAAAGTTGTAAATCAAGCTTTAGTAAGTTTTAAATAGACTATTGGAAAGCGATCCATTATTAGCGAGTGCTGATAGGCTTCGACCGTAGAAAATTTAATTCTGAAAAAGCAAATTCTTTGGAATAAAATAGCTTGCAACCAAATAACATCAACGTATAATCTAACGAGTGACAGAGTTGAAACGAAATCGTTTTTCGCTTTAGCCTTGGTAATTTGTGAGAACAGTATCGGGTTGTTACAACAGTCATAATCTGAAAGCTCTTTGTCTTTGATGAGATTTTTATTACCATTATGAAAGAAGTCAAGAAAGCTGATTGATTTTGTTATACATCTTTGGAAATCGAGTTTTTGAGTATTCGGAAATTTTCGACCGAGATTACAGGTAGCTTGCTATCAGAATAATTAACAACTTGAGTAAAGTAAGAGAAAGTCTTGATCCAATGTGTTCTATTGTGTGATCATTGTTGGAAAACAAACTAGAGGTAAGCTACTGGAATACAATATAAATGCATTTGTGTTTTATTGTCCGTAGAAAACTGTACAGTAAAGTAGATAATAGAGGTCATGCACAATAATTACACTTACTAATTGCAATAGCCCAATTTAAATAAATTCACAAAGCACAGAATTGGTAAAAAGCCCAGAAATATGCATCTTTTGTTTATGTCTCCCTGAAAACGCCATAAGAAAAAAAAAAAAAATGTTAAGTATGCCACTTGAACACAGCTTTGAGTCAGGAAAAACTCAGCATCAAGCAGATTCGGCAGCAAATATCTGTCTTATTTGCGAAGAAATTATGTTAAATACACAACCTTGTGTTATAACGCAATGTAATCACATTTTTCATAAGCAATGTTTGGAAACACATGTACCAGTACATAAAGAGTGTCCTTGCTGCTTAAAAGCAGTACAGCCAAAAGATTGGAAAGTAGTTGTAGGTAGCCATTCACCGAATGCAAGGAGTGCGGTCCACAACCCTCCAAAAAGAGTCGTTGCAACAGGTTCTCGTCCGTGTACTCGGTCGTTAGCACATCAACTAGAAGCAATTGCACAACCGGCACCAACGGAAGCCGAGGTTCTGGTCCGAGTTCATGACCAGTCTAATTTATCAAATTCAGAAAACCAACATCCACCAGGAAGTACGCCTACGAATCAAGGAGTTAGGGCAAGATCAGATCAAGTCGCCAACGCACCAGTTAGACGAGGTCGCCTTCCAAGGCAAAGAAGACAGAATAATCCGCCAGTAGTCCATAGTGTACCGCGAGCGGAGATAGAATCTATCGTTCGAGAGACAGTGACTCGGGTTTTGTCATCCATGTCAGGAAGTGGTAGCCTTGCACCGCCACCCGGTCAAGTAGCTGAACATGCAAGCCCAGGTACAGTTCGAAGTTATAGGTCCGCAAATGGTATGCATATGCATACTCTTGGTCCACATAAAATCGCAGATGTTCTTCAGAAATGGGGAGTAAGGTTTGATGGAACAGTAGAAGGCTTATCGGTAGAGGAATTTCTATACCGAGTGAAGATTTTGACAGTTGAACACTTTGACGGTGATCTAGAAATTATTAGCAGAAATATTCATCATCTTTTAATTGGAAAAGCTAGTAGTTGGTTCTGGAGATATCATAAAAGGGTTCAAACATTCAACTGGAGAGAATTTTTGCGCTGCTTTTCGAGAACAATATCGTGAGAGCAGAACAGCAACAGAGTTACGTGAACAAATTCGCTCCCGGAAGCAAAAGCCAGGAGAGTCGTTCGACACGTTTTATGAGAGTGTTTGTAAGCTCATGGATAGACTATCAGTGAGTTTTGCAGAAGACGAGCTAGTGGAGATGATACAAGGAAATCTACTGATCGACATGAAAGAGAGATTGTTATTTGAAAACATTTCATCTATTTCCGAGTTACGAAGGTTGGTTCATAAGCGAGAGAATTTTCTTAGGGAAGCAGGCCGAGTGCGGTCATCACAAACTAAGCCCGGACCATATCGCGTATACGCGGTGGAGGACAACCAACTCAGTGAGACTCAGGAATGTGAGGATGATAACGAATTTGCAGAAATTCATCGCACAACTCATTTGTTGTGTTGGAACTGTGAGGCTCCCGGTCACATATGGGAAAATTGCTTGGCCGAGAGACGTATTTTTTGTTATGGTTGCGGAGCCCCGCAAATATATAAACCCAATTGCCAAAACTGCAAGCGAAAGGCGGAAAACCGGCAAGGGGGGGCATCCAATCCAGGAAGGGTGTCCCAGAAGTAGAAGATAACTCAAGAACAGATGTTGAAAAGCTTCGCATCTTAGAAAGTAAGGTAGATCAAAAGTCGAATCCTGAAGTTAATATATCATTTAAGCCCTATCATGAGAGGTTAAGAAACTATTATCTAGTAAGAGAACGAATTTTTGCTGGACTCGTGAAAAAGAGTAGACGAAATACCCTCAGGATGCGAAATTACTATCGTTCGTTAAAAAAGAAGAAAACTATGATTGTGTCAACTGTGTTTCAAAACAACATTGATCGTCGTAGTTATGCCAGCGTAGCATTCTTGGATTTTTCTGAACTAGGTTTGCTTGATACGGGGGCCAACATAAGTTGTATTGGTTCGTCCCTAGCGCTTACGGACTTTTCGAAGTATCCCAATTTTAAGGCAATTTTGTCCCAAGTCCGAACTGCTGACGCCAAGTCTCACCAAGTTCTAGGAAGTCTCAAAGTAAAAATGCAATATCAAAATAAAGAGAAAGATGTAGAACTATTCATAATCCCGTCTATAGCCCAGAGGTTAATATTAGGTATAGATTTCTGGCGAGCTTTTGAATTAGCTCCTGGGATCATTAGTTCTATATTGAATGAGGAAATAGAAGAAAGAGAAGCGGAGGAAAAATACCCATTAACAGTAAAAGAAAAACAGCAACTTGAGGCTGTTAAGGAGTTATTTCCGAATTTTGAAAAACAAGGATTAGGTCGCACTGCCCTGATTAAGCATAGTATCGACATAGGAGAAAATAAGCCTGTGAAACAGCGTTATTATCCTGTGAGCCCAGCTGTCGAAAAGCTTATGTATACGGAAATTGACCGCATGCTTAGCCTCGGAGTGATCGAACCTTCGCAAAGTGCGTGGAGTTCTCCAATGCGGCTGGTGGTAAAGCCAAACAAAGTTCGTTTATGCCTTGACGCATGGAAACTGAACGATGCTACTAAAAAAGATGCTTACCCACTACAAAGCATTGAAGGCATATTTGCTCGTTTGCCAAAAGCAAATATGATTTCGAAACTGGATCTTAAAGATGCCTACTGGCAAATCGAGTTGACAGAGGAAGCGAAACCATTGACTGCATTTACAGTTCCTGGTCGAGCGTTATATCAGTTTACGGTCATGCCTTTTGGCTTATGTAATGCTCCCTCGACGATGTCCCGGCTAATGGATGACTTAATTCCGCCAGATTTACGTCATTGCGTTTTCGGATATCTCGACGACCTATGCATTGTCTCAGAAGATTTTGCGTCACATTTAGCAGTGCGTATTGCAGATCAATTCAAAAAAGCTAACCTAACTCTAAACATAAAGAAAAGTCACTTTTGTGTTACTAAGGTGAATTATCTAGGGTATGTGATCGGAAGTGGTAGAATAGCCACAGATCCGGAAAAAATATCCTGTGTAATTAACTGGCCCACACCGAAAAATTTGAAACAAGTGAGAGGTTTTCTCGGTGTATGTGGTTGGTACAGGCGATTTATAAAAGACTTTGCAGAAATCACCTGTCCCATTACAGAAGTCTTAAAAACAAGAAAATGTTTTAAATGGTCTCCGGAAGCCCAGGACGCCATGGAGAAATTAAAACAGTTGCTAACGTCAGCGCCTGTGTTACAAAATGCGGATTTTTCCCATAAATTTTTTGTACACTGTGATGCTAGTGATTACGGCATTGGTGCTGTGTTGGTACAAGTATCTGATAGCGGAGAGGAAAGACCATTGGCATTTATGTCCAAGAAACTCTCGAAATCGCAAAGAAACTACAGTGTTACGGAACGCGAATGTCTGGCAGTGATATTAGCGATCGAAAAATTCTGGTGCTATTTAGAACTACAGCCATTTGAAGTAGTGACAGATCACTCAAGCCTTCTCTGGCTTATGCGACAGCAGAATGTATCTGGCAGATTAGCCCGTTGGATTTTTAGATTGCAAGCGTTTAAGTTCACAATTTCACATCGTAAAGGGAAAGATCATATTGTTCCTGATGCGTTATCTAGAATTTGTGACCCAGAAATCGATAGTGTGGAATGGATAGGTCCCGAAATTGATTTAGAATCGTCATCTTTTCTAGACCCTGATTACATCCAGCTCAAGGAAACAATAGAAGCAAATAGAGAAAAGTTCCCGGATCTGCGAACGGCAGACCGATTTGTGTATATACGCAACGAATACCCCTCCGGAAATGCAGCCAAGGACTCGGACTGTTGGAAGTTGTGGGTGCCGGAGGCAATACGAGTAGAGGCGATCCGCCAAGCGCATGACTGCGTTATATCTGCGCATGGGGGAATGCAGAAAACAATTCAACGTTTGCGAAGACACTTGTTTTGGCCAGGTTTGTCCAAACAAGTTCGCGAGTGCGATGTTTGCAAAGAAACTAAAGTCCCGAACACAACATTACGGCCTCCCATGGGTCAACAAAGTGTTTCTTGCAGGCCGTTTCAAAAACTGTATGTTGACATATTAGGTCCCTACCCACGAAGCAAGAAAGGTCACATAGGGTTACTTCTTGTCCTTGATCACTTCAGTCGTTACCATTGGTTGTGTCCACTAAAAAAATTTACGTCTTCCGCGATACTAGATTTTCTGCGAAATCGAATTTTTGCTGAATTTGGAACACCCGAGATCCTCGTAAGCGACAATGGATCTCAATTCAAGTCTAATGAGTTTGAAGCCTTTTTAACAAAGTTTGGAATCAAGCACACGCTTACAGCGTTATATTCTCTGAGGAGCAACGCGGCGGAGAGGGTAAATCGCTCCTTATTGGCTGCGATACGATCCTATCTGCGAGCAGATCAAACCGAATGGGATTCTAATTTAACTAGCATTTCCTCGGCATTGCGATCCTCGCTGCACCAAGCCCTTGGCTGCTCACCTTACAAGGCCTTGTTTGGCTTCAATATGGTAAATCATGGAAGTGATTATAAGTTGTTGAGAAAGCTATCTCTCTTGGAAGAATCTCCGCTTTTGAATTGTCAGGATAAACTTCATTGGTTACGAGATGAGATTAAGCAAAATAGCCGCACGGCTTATGAGCGTAATGCGACGCAATACAACTTGCGATCCAGGCCGGTCTCGTACAAAGAAGGCCAAGAGGTGTTTAAACGCAACTTTTACCTGAGTAACTTCGCTAAGAATTTCAATAAGAAATTAGGGCCGCAGTTTTCAAAATGTCGGGTGAAGAAAAAAATAGGAACAGCTTATTACTTGCTCGAAACATTACAAGGCAAAGAAATCGGTACATATCACGCCAAGGATCTTCGAAGCTAATTCCAGCTAATCGTGCCTCGGAGCCTCGTTAGATTATCTGGTGGTGTAATGGACCCATATAAAAACTTTTTTAGTATTTTTTTTGAAATTAAAATGATACGCGCCTAAAAATAGTAGCGATAATTAGTATCGACCCCTTATCTGGCAACGTCTAAAAAAATGACAGTTGAAACCACCAGCTGGTGAATACCGAAGTGCAAATCGGTGAAGGGTTCTTCGGGTTTCCAGCTTCTGGCTTCGATCTTTCTATTGGAGTCGTCAAGCTGAGAAGTTGGTCCCGAACCCAGCAGGGAAAAATATACAAGAGAGCATATGCACATGTGCTCCGGACCCTAATCCCACTGATATTTCGGCATCGGTTGAAAAAGGCCATCAACAAACGCCAATCTACCGGCTGCCAAAGATTGCCGTGTCGGCAAGGTAAATATTTTTTATAAAAAAAATGTCCAAGCCGATCGACATATAATAATATTTTCGTTGCACGTGTAGGTCACGCTTATTTTCTTCGACTACACGACGAGAAATCGCTAGGTCGATTGAGCAGAAAAAAATACAAGAAAAGGAAGCACTGGGTAAATATTTCAAAAAATTCTTGGGCTCGTTTGCACAAGATTAATTAATTTAATTCCTGCAGCTGAACGAGGCAGCAGAGCAGATTGGTTACGCTATTCAGAGCCGGCCAAAAAAAGGCGGCTGGAGCAGTTATCTCTGCTGGGGAAAATTTAATTGGAGTTCGCAGCAGCTTGGAGCAGAGAAAAACCCACAAAAAGTGACCCAAAAATAAACGTGTGAAACAGTGCAGATTTCAAAAAAAAAAAAATTTTTAATTAAAAACCCTTAAAATCTAGTGACAAATTAAAAGTTAACGAAGACGAGGAAATGGGTTAAAACAACTCATAAAATATACGACTAGTTAAAATGTAAAATCTTAAGAAAAAAACCCGACCTCAAAACAGAAAAAAAAACATGCAGAATAGTGTAAATACATATATATAAATCTTTTTTTTTTTTATTAAATACCAGTAGAGTTAAACCCTCTCGAAACCTCGTCATTATTGCCAAATCATGAAATGAATTATTATTGAAGTGCCTCAAATCGGATAAGAAATAAAATTTAAAATAGGCATGTAAGAGATGTAAACGGTGTAAAAACAATGACAGTGGTAGTGATGGTGCTGCATATGAGCAGTCAATATGATAGGAAAAAAAAAAAACAAGAGCGTGAGCTTAGCAAATCCAACTACAATCGTACAGTGCAATAAAAAGTTTCGTTGCCAGTAAGAATATAAAAAATTTTATAACTATACAAAAAACTAAAACACAGTAAAATAAAAAAAAATAATATGTAGTATAATTAATATCAAATATGAAAAACGTAACTAAAAAAAATTAACTAACTTCTTAATATTTTAATTATTAATCCAAAAAAAAAAAAAAAACCAAACAAACAAATTAAGATCATGCGGCTATATTTTTAATTTTTGATTTTCCCCTAATACACACCAAAACCTCATCGACAAGAAGGCCTTCTTCGAGAACAACAAAGTGGGTGAGTGAACACAGAAAACAACTTATGTCGCCCAGTGTAAAGGCTGATTACCGGCATTAATGCTTATCAGCATCGATTGATTTTTGTTATTTTTGCCATTCCTCTTTTTTATTCTGATTCATGTTATCCTCGTAAATTTAAAGCATTTAAATGTAAAGCCAAAACATGCGCTACACTGAGAAAATTAAAACCTAATTATTTTATTTCCTTTACATATACATATTTTCTTGTTTTCAGCAATAGAAACTGTTTTATTGTAATTGTGCGATGTAGGTTCTTGAAGCGAAACAAAAATAGAATAATAATAAATAAATAAAATTATGTAGACCCAAAACAAACGAAAAAAAAAAAAAAAAAAACAAAAATAAAAACAATTAAATGGGCATAGTTATAATTTAATAAAATTTTCTAGCATCATAATTAGGCACCACATTACCATTATCACTGATTTACACTAAACAAAATAGAATTAATAATGACCCTGGAAAAAATTTAAATGATTAAATAAATAATTATATTAACATAAGTAAATAAAATAGGCTATGTAATGATAGGGTTTAATAATTAATAAATAAATAAATTAGGCATTGAAATCTAGCAGACATGTATGAAGAAAAATAATTATATTAGGACTTCGTTTATTATTGTGAATTTGGAGAGATGTACACTGAAAAATATGGAAAAGGAATTTTTGTTTGATTATTAAAAATGATTATAATGATGATGAATTTTTAAGTTTTCTTACTTATGGCATGGGAGACTAACAAACTGATGTATACGTAAATACTTTTGGGGTCTTTCGCTAACGATTACAAGAAGGACCATGGTTGGGAGGGTAAAGATATAGGGTGTGGCGAACAACAGCCAAGGCCACCCCGGCAGGCTCAAACACTAATTCGTGCTTTCTCGTTTCTCAATTTTTTTTCTCGCAGTTTAGTTTTGCCTTGTTTCATATTTTACTAATTATGAGACAATTGTTTTGTGTGTTGGTTTCGAATGAGGATCGTCTCATAGTGTAGATTCAGGAGGGACTCTATAATAAAACCTTTGACGTAACAATCCTTATCCGCAGCAAAACCCCCCCCCCCCCCCCCACATCTCCCGCTAGAGCTAGGAATCAGCTGCTGGATAAGGGTCGACAAGCCTGAATGTGGTTAACACTCGGAGGTATGATCGAGAACAACGATACCCTGTTTATGTTTTCCCCTATCAGTGGCGTAATTACGTCACACATGGCATCGTCGGATGGGCCATCTAAACGAAAAAGACTTAAAGAGAATGGCGTTGTGTGGAAAAGTTCACGGAATGAAGCTAAAAGAAAATGACAAACTACCGCAGTGTGAAATTTGCATCAGCGAAAAGCAAACGGCAAATACGTATAAAAGTGCTACGGAAAAGAGATCGCAGAAAACTCTAGAAATTGTGCACAGTGACGTGTGT
Source organism: Drosophila kikkawai (assembly GCF_030179895.1). Taxonomy (NCBI): domain Eukaryota; kingdom Metazoa; phylum Arthropoda; class Insecta; order Diptera; family Drosophilidae; genus Drosophila; species Drosophila kikkawai. The sequence continues at coordinate 30,239 of NW_027222699.1, forward strand.
GGACCGATGCGTACACAGTCAAAAAGCGGATGCAAGTACTTCGTTACATTTATCGATGACTATTCGCGATATAGCTCGGTATATTTCTTAAAGCAAAAGTCGGACGTATTAAACGCGTTTAAATCGTTCAAAGCCTTAGCAGAAAATGTAACAGGTAACAAAATTAAACAATTACAGAGCGATAATGGAACCGAATTCCTGAATAAGGAATCCGACGAATTCCTGCGACAAAGCGGAATTAGCAGACGTCTGTCAGCGCCACATACTCCTCAACAAAACGGCGTGGCAGAGCGGCAGAACCGCACTTTGGTAGAAATGGCCAGGTGCATGATGAAGCAAGCGGGGGCTCCTCCGTCATTTTGGGCAGAAGCTATTAGCACGGCTTCCTATCTCCGTAACCGGTGCCCAACGAAGGCTCTATTTGGGGAGCTACCCTACACCTATTGGACAGGTAAAGTTCCCACGGTAATGTATTTACGTACATTTGGAACAAAGGCGTATGCATTAATAAAAGGCACGAATAAGGGAAAGTTTGAGTCACGATCTGAGGAATGCATACTGGTAGGATACGCTGCAGAGTCGAAAGCGTATCGCCTTTATTCTCCTCAGAGGAGATCCATCGTGGTGAGCAATGATGTAAAGTTTATGAATACATCAGGGTTCAAGAGTAAATATGAAGAATTTTACGAGAACGAACCTGAGGGAGAATTGTCTATTCAGATGACTGATAATTTACCGGACGAACAAGTAGAACCCTCTAGCAGCAGTGAAGTAGAAGAAGAGACTCCTGTTATGGAGAAAAGGGGCAGAGGACGCCCAAAATTGCTGAGAACCGGACAGCGTGGGAGGCCACGTAAGATGTATCAGCAAAGACAGGAAGATGAAACTCCCAACAATGATCCCGCAGAAAATGACACATCGATTGATGACGAATTTGAGGACTGCGAATTGGCATTCTTAGCAGTAACAGGGGATCCTTTAACATTAGAAGAAGCATTTAAATCCAAAGAAGCAGTTCATTGGAAACGCGCAGTGGAAGACGAGTTTATGGCCCAAGTCTTCAACAAAACTTGGGAGATAACAGAACGCCCGGAAAAACGCAAAGTAATTGGAAACAAGATGGTATTCCAAACGAAAGATGACGGCAGCAGCTTGGGAAAAAAGAAAGCCCGTTTGGTTGCCAAGGGGTATGCTCAGAAACCTGGAGAAGATTTCTTTGAGTCCTACTCACCTGTAGCGCGATTTACATCAGTGCGACTATTGGTTGCTCTATCAGCAGAATTTCAGATGGAAATTCACCAAACAAAGGCGTATGCATTAATAAAAGGCACGAATAAGGGAAAGTTTGAGTCACGATCTGAGGAATGCATACTGGTAGGATACGCTGCAGAGTCGAAAGCGTATCGCCTTTATTCTCCTCAGAGAAGATCCATCGTGGTGAGCAATGATGTAAAGTTTATGAATACATCAGGGTTCAAGAGTAAATATGAAGACGTCGTCACTGCCTACCTCAACGGTGAGCTAGAGGAGCAGGTATTCATGGAGGGTTTCAGCGAGTTCATGGAGCAGCTGGAATCAGACGCGAAAATCGGATCAAAGCAGGAGTTAGCATCGACAGATTTTAGAAAGGCAGCATGTTTTTGGAGAAAATCCTTAAAACAAATGAGAGATCCTGTTTGTTTACTACGAAAGGCACTCTACGGACTTCGTCAATCAGGACTTCGTTGGTATTGCAAGCTTACAGAGAAGCTTAAGGAAATCGGACTTAACCCAACTGAGCAAGATCCATGCCTGTTTGTCAAGCAAGGAGACGGAAAGTTTCTACTTGTCACCATATATGTTGATGATTTGCTTTTGGCATCAAATTATCCTAATTGGCTGCTTGAAACCAAAGCTCACTTGGGAGCATCATTCAAGATGAAGGATTTTGGACCTGTCAAAACGTGCTTGGGAATTCAGTTCAAACAGAATGCGAGGCAGCAGACAGTCTTCATGAGCCAAGAGAAGTACATCGACGCTATCCTTCGAAAATACGGCATGGAAGGCTGCAAGCCGGCTATCACCCCGATCGAGTCCAAATCAGCACTGAAGCGACCAGAGAACCCAGACGAGGAGGAGATGAAACGGTATCCTTATCAAAGCTTAATTGGTTCTCGTATGTTTCTTGCAGTTTCTACGCGACCAGATATCGCGTTTGCAGTGAATTTCCTGAGTCAGTTCAACTCCAACTACTCAGCCGAGCACTGGAAGGCGTCGAAGCGTATCCTACGGTACTTAAAGGGTACGAAGATGCTTGGGTTACTCTTCAAGAAGACTGGAGATGACCTTTACGGCCTCGTGGATGCGGATTGGGGGTCCAACCTATCCGACCGTCGCTCTTATTCAGGGCAAGCGTTCATCCTGGCAGGCGCTTCCATATCCTGGGAGGCGCGTAAGCAGCGTACCGTGGCTTTGTCGAGTACTGAGTCAGAGTACTTGGCGATGTCGGAAGCCGTTAAGGAGGCGCTGTATTTGAAGGCTCTCCTTAACCGGATCGGATCGACCTGTGATTCTGTCCGAATTTTCAACGACAACCAGAGCGCACAACAACTGGTGAAGGGGTTCGGCTTCCATCCTCGGACTAAACACATTGATGTCCGACACCACTTCATACAAGAGAAGGAGAAGAGTGGTGATATCACGGTGGCGTACATGCCGACTGAGAAGATGCCCGCTGATGTCCTCACCAAAGGATTATGCAGTACCAAGCATAATAATTGTATTCTTTCTTTGGGCATAACTAATATATAGTATAGGATTGCTACTTTGAGGGGGTGTGTTCGAATTAAGCGCCTCATCCAAAGTACCAATCTGGTAACTCCATCTGAGGACCGTTTTGGCCAGCATATTATCCTCAACTGGCCACACTTTTGATTTCAGTCTTGCGCGGCGTGGATTCAAGAGCAGTCGATCTTGCGTGCCATTCTTTTGTTCTCCATTCAATATATAATAAACTTATGTATATGTATTAATCCGAAACGGCTAAAGTCTACTTATTTAATCCGGATACTCATGCACCTGCGTTGGGGGGAAAATCCCAACAATACATTTGCATACTCAATTGTAAATTTATAAACAAAAAATTCACAACTCAGCTAATAATGCCTGTATCCACTTCAGAATTTGTATTTATATTAGTTTTTACAAGGCTAATACATTTTCATAATCAATTGTAAATTTATAAACAAAAAGTTCACAACTCAGCTAATAATGCTTGTATCCACTTCAGAATTAGTATTTATATTAGTTTTTACAAGGTTAATACATTTGCATACTCAATTGTAAATTTATAAACAAAAAGTTCACAACTCAGCTAATAATGGCTGTATCCACTTCAGAATTAGTATTTATATTAGTTTTTACAAGGTTAATACATTTGCATACTCAATTGTAAATTTGTAAACAAAAAGTTCACAACTCAGCTAATAATGCCTGTATCCACTTCAGAATTTGTATTTATATTAGTTTTTACATGGCTAATACATTTGCATAGTCAATTGTAAATTTGTAAACAAAAAGTTCACAACTCAGCTAATAATGCATGTATCCATGGTAGAATTTGTACTTATATTAGTTTTTACATGGCTAATACATTTGCATACTCAATTGTAAATTTGTAAACAAAAAGTTCACATCTCATCTAATAATGCATGTATCCACTTTAGAATTTGTATTTATATTAGTTTTTACACGGTTAATACATTTGCATACTCAATTGTAAATTTGTAAACAAAAAGTTCACAACTTAGCTAATAATGCATGTATCCATGGTAGAATTTGTACTTATATTAGTCTTTACAAGGCTAATACATTTGCATAATCAATTGTAAATTTATAAACAAAAAGTTCACAACTCAGCTAATAATGCCTGTATCCACTTCAGAATTAGAATTTAAATTAGTTTTTACAAGGTTAATACATTTGCATACTCAATTGTAAATTTGTAAACAAAAAGTTCACATCTCATCTAATAATGCATGTATCCACTTTAGAATTTGTATTTATATTAGTTTTTACACGGTTAATATATTTGCATACTCAATTGTAAATTTGTAAACAAAAAGTTCACAACTTAGCTAATAATGCATGTATCCACGGCATAAATTGTACTTATATTATTTTTTACATGGCTAATACATTTGCATACTCAATTGTAAATTTATAAACAAAATGTTCACAACTCAGCTAATAATGCCTGTATCCACTTCAGAATTTGTATTTATATTAGTTTTTACAAGGCTAATACATTTTCAAAATCAATTGTAAATTTATAGACAAAAAGTTCACAACTCAGCTAATAATGCCTGTATCCACTTCAGAATTAGTATTTATATTAGTTTTTACAAGGTTAATACATTTGCATACGCAATTGTAAATTTGTAAACAAAAAGTTCACAACTCAGCTAATAATGCCTGTATCCACTTCAGAATTTGTATTTATATTAGTTTTTACAAGGCTAATACATTTGCATACTCAATTGTAAATTTGTAAACAAAAAGTTCACAACTCAGCTAATAATGCATGTATCCATGGTAGAATTTGTACTTATATTAGTTTTTACATGGCTAATACATTTGCATACTCAATTGTAAATTTGTAAACAAAAAGTTCACATTTCATCTAATAATGCATGTATCCACTTTAGAATTTGTATTTATATTAGTTTTTACACGGTTAATACATTTGCATACTCAATTGTAAATTTGTAAACAAAAAGTTCACAACTTAGCTAATAATGCATGTATCCATGGTAGAATTTGTACTTATATTAGTCTTTACAAGGCTAATACATTTGCATAATCAATTGTAAATTTATAAACAAAAAGTTCACAACTCAGCTAATAATGCCTGTATCCACTTCAGAATTAGAATTTAAATTAGTTTTTACAAGGTTAATACATTTGCATACTCAATTGTAAATTTGTAAACAAAAAGTTCACATCTCATCTAATAATGCATGTATCCACTTTAGAATTTGTATTTATATTAGTTTTTACACGGTTAATATATTTGCATACTCAATTGTAAATTTGTAAACAAAAAGTTCACAACTTAGCTAATAATGCATGTATCCATGGTAGAATTTGTACTTATATTAGTTTTTACATGGCTAATACATTTGCATACTCAAATGTAAATTTGTAAACAAAAAGTTCACAGCTCAGCTAATAATGCATGTATCCACTTTAGAATTTATATTTAAATTAGTTCTTACAATGCTAATACATTTGCATACTCAATTGTAAATTTGTAAACAAAAAGTTCACATCTCAGCTAATAATGCATGTATCCACTTTAGAATTTGTATTTATATTAGTTTTTACAAGGCTAATACATTTGCATATCAATTGTAAATTTGTAAACAAAAAGTTCACAACTCAGCTAATAATGCCTGTATCCACTTCAGATTTAGTATTTATATTAGTTTTTACACGGCTAATACATTTGCATACTCAATTGTAAATTTGTAAACAAAAAATTCACAACTCAGCTAATAATGCCTGTATCCACTTCAGAATTTGTACTTATATTAGTTTTTACACGGCTTATACATTTGCATACTCAATTGTAAATTTGCAAACAAAAAGTTCACATCTCAGCTAATAATGCATGTATCCACTTTAGAATTTGTATTTATATTAGTTTTTACACGGCTAATACATTTGCATACTCAATTGTAAATTTGTAGACAAAAAGTTCACAGCTCAGCTAATAATGCATGTATCCACTTTAGAATTTGTATTTATATTAGTTTTTACAAGGCTAATACTTTTGCATATCAATTGTAAATTTGTAAACAAAAAGTTCACATCTCAGCTAATAATGCATGTATCCACTTTAGAATTTGTATTTATATTAGTTTTTACACGGCTAATACATTTGCATACTCAATTGTAAATTTGTAAACAAAAAGTTCACATCTCAGCTAATAATGCATGTATCCACTTTAGAATTTGTATTTATATTAGTTTTTTTAAGGCTAATACATTTGCATACCAATTGTAAATTTGTAAACAAAAAGTTCACAACTCAGCTAATAATGCCTGTATCCACTTCAGATTTAGTATTTATATTATTTTTTACACGGCTAATACATTTGCATACTCAATTGTAAATTTGTAGACAAAAAATTTACAGCTTAGCTTATAATGCATATATCCACTTCAGAATTTGTATTTATATTAGTTTTTACAAGGTTAATACATTTGCATACTCAATTGTAAATTTGTAAACAAAAATTTCACAACTCAGCTAGTAATGCCTGTATCCACTTCAGAATTAGTATTATATTAGTTTTTAAACGGCTAATACATTTGCATACTCAATTGTAAATTTGTAAACAAAAAGTTCACAGCGCAGCTAATAATGCCTGTATCCACTTCAGAATTTGTACTTATATTAGTTTTTACACGGCTTATACATTTGCATACTCAATTGTAAATTTGTAAACAAAAAGTTCATATCTCAGCTAATAATGAAATTTGTAAACAAAATTTCACAACGCAGATAATAATGCATATTAGTTTTTACATGGCTAATACATTTGAATATATTATATTAGTTTTTACACGGCTTATACATTTGCATACTCAATTGTAAATTTGTAAACAAAAAGTTCACATCTCAGCTAATAATGAAATTTGTAAACAAAATTTCACAACGCAGATAATAATGCATATATCCACTTCAGAATTTGTATTTATATTAGTTTTTACATGGCTAATACATTTGAATATATTATATTAGTTTTTACACGGCTTATACATTTGCATACTCAATTGTAAATTTGTAAACAAAAAGTTCACATCTCAGCTAATAATGAAATTTGTAAACAAAATTTCACAACGCAGATAATAATGCATATATCCACTTCAGAATTTGTATTTATATTAGTTTTTACATGGCTAATACATTTGAATATATTATATTAGTTTTTACACGGCTTATACATTTTCATACTCAATTGTAAATTTGTGAACAAAAAGTTCACATCTCAGCTGATAATAAAATTTGTAAACAAAATTTCACAACGCAGATAATAATGCATATATCCACTTCAGAATTTGTATTTATATTAGTTTTTACAGGGCTAATACATTTGCATACTCAATTGTAAATTTGTAAACAAAAAGTTCACATCTCAGCTAATAATGCATGTATCCACTTTAGAATTTGTATTTTTATTAGTTTTTACAAGGCTAATACATTTGCATATCAATTGTAAATTTGTAAACAAAAAGTTCACAACTCAGCTAATAATGCCTGTATCCACTTCAGATTTAGTATTTATATTAGTTTTTACACGGCTAATACATTTGCATACTCAATTGTAAATTTGTAGACAAAAAATTCACAGCTCAGCTTATAATGCATATATCCACTTCAGAATTTGTATTTATATTAGTTTTTACAAGGTTAGTACATTTGCATACTCAATTGTAAATTTGTAAACAAAAATTTCACAACTCATCTAGTAATGCCTGTATCCACTTCAGAAATAGTATTATATTAGTTTTTATACGGCTAATACATTTCCATACTCAATTGTAAATTTGTAAACAAAAAGTTCACAGCGCAGCTAATAATGCCTGTATCCACTTCAGAATTTGTACTTATATTAGTTTTTACACGGCTTATACATTTGCATTCTCAATTGTAAATTTGTAAACAAAAAGTTCACATCTCAGCTAATAATGAAATTTGTAAACAAAATTTCACAGCGCAGATAATTATGCATATATCCACTGCAGAATTTGTATTTATATTAGTTTTTACATGGCTAATACATTTGAATTACTCAATTGTAAATCTGTAGACAAAAAGTTCACAGCTTAGCTAATAATGCATGTATCCACTTCAGAATTTGTATTTATATTCGTTTTTACAAGGCTAATATATTTGCATACTCCATTGTAAATTTGTAAACAAAAAGTTCACAACTCAGATAATAGTGCATATATCCCAGATAATAGTGCATATATCCACTTCAGAATTTGTAATTATATTAGTTTTTACATGGCTAATACATTTGCATACTCAATTGTAAATTTGTAAACAAAAAGTATACAACTCATCTAATAATGCATGTATCCACTTCAGAATTTGTATTTATATTAGTTTTTACAAGGCTAATACATTTGCATACTCAATTGTAAATTTGTAAACAAAAAGTTCATAACACAGCTAATAATGCCTGTATCCACTTCAGAATTAGTATTTATATTAGTTTTTACACGGCTAATACATTTGCATATCAATTGTAAATTTGTAAACAAAAAGTTCACAACTCAGCTAATAATGCCTGTATCCACTTCAGAATTAGTATTTATATTAGTTTTTACACGGCTAATACATTTGCATATCAATTGTAAATTTGTAAACAAAAAGTTCACATCTCAGCTAATAATGAAATTTATAAACAAAAAGTTCACAACTCAGCTAATAATGCATGTATCCACGGCATAAATTGTACTTATATTATTTTTTACATGGCTAATACATTTGCATACTCAATTGTAAATTTGTAAACAAAAAGTTCACATCTCAGCTAATAATGCATGTATCCACTTTAGAATTTGTATTTATATTAGTTTTTACAAGGCTAATACATTTGCATATCAATTGTAAATTTGTAAACAAAAAGTTCACAACTCAGCTAATAATGCCTATATCCACTTCAGATTTAGTATTTATATTAGTTTTTACACGGCTAATACATTTGCATACTCAATTGTAAATTTGTAGACAAAAAATTCACAGCTCAGCTTATAATGCATATATCCACTTCAGAATTTGTATTTATATTAGTTTTTACAAGGTTAGTACATTTGCATACTCAATTGTAAATTTGTAAACAAAAATTTCACAACTCAGCTAGTAATGCCTGTATCCACTTCAGAATTAGTATTATATTAGTTTTTACACGGCTAATACATTTTCATACTCAATTGTAAATTTGTAAACAAAAAGTTCACAACTTAGCTAATAATGCATGTATCCACGGCATAAATTGTACTTATATTATTTTTTACATGGCTAATACATTTGCATACTCAATTGTAAATTTATAAACAAAATGTTCACAACTCAGCTAATAATGCCTGTATCCACTTCAGAATTTGTATTTATATTAGTTTTTACAAGGCTAATACATTTTCAAAATCAATTGTAAATTTATAGACAAAAAGTTCACAACTCAGCTAATAATGCCTGTATCCACTTCAGAATTAGTATTTATATTAGTTTTTACAAGGTTAATACATTTGCATACTCAATTGTAAATTTGTAAACAAAAAGTTCACAACTCAGCTAATAATGCCTGTATCCACTTCAGAATTTGTATTTATATTAGTTTTTACAAGGCTAATACATTTGCATACTCAATTGTAAATTTGTAAACAAAAAGTTCACAACTCAGCTAATAATGCATGTATCCATGGTAGAATTTGTACTTATATTAGTTTTTACATGGCTAATACATTTGCATACTCAATTGTAAATTTGTAAACAAAAAGTTCACATTTCATCTAATAATGCATGTATCCACTTTAGAATTTGTATTTATATTAGTTTTTACACGGTTAATACATTTGCATACTCAATTGTAAATTTGTAAACAAAAAGTTCACAACTTAGCTAATAATGCATGTATCCATGGTAGAATTTGTACTTATATTAGTCTTTACAAGGCTAATACATTTGCATAATCAATTGTAAATTTATAAACAAAAAGTTCACAACTCAGCTAATAATGCCTGTATTCACTTCAGAATTAGAATTTAAATTAGTTTTTACAAGGTTAATACATTTGCATACTCAATTGTAAATTTGTAAACAAAAAGTTCACATCTCATCTAATAATGCATGTATCCACTTTAGAATTTGTATTTATATTAGTTTTTACACGGTTAATATATTTGCATACTCAATTGTAAATTTGTAAACAAAAAGTTCACAACTTAGCTAATAATGCATGTATCCATGGTAGAATTTGTACTTATATTAGTTTTTACATGGCTAATACATTTGCATACTCAAATGTAAATTTGTAAACAAAAAGTTCACAGCTCAGCTAATAATGCATGTATCCACTTTAGAATTTATATTTAAATTAGTTCTTACAATGCTAATACATTTGCATACTCAATTGTAAATTTGTAAACAAAAAGTTCACATCTCAGCTAATAATGCATGTATCCACTTTAGAATTTGTATTTATATTAGTTTTTACAAGGCTAATACATTTGCATATCAATTGTAAATTTGTAAACAAAAAGTTCACAACTCAGCTAATAATGCCTGTATCCACTTCAGATTTAGTATTTATATTAGTTTTTACACGGCTAATACATTTGCATACTCAATTGTAAATTTGTAAACAAAAAGTTCACAACTCAGCTAATAATGCCTGTATCCACTTCAGAATTTGTACTTATATTAGTTTTTACACGGCTTATACATTTGCATACTCAATTGTAAATTTGCAAACAAAAAGTTCACATCTCAGCTAATAATGCATGTATCCACTTTAGAATTTGTATTTATTTAGTTTTTACACGGCTAATACATTTGCATACTCAATTGTAAATTTGTAGACAAGAAGTTCACAGCTCAGCTAATAATGCATGTATCCACTTTAGAATTTGTATTTATATTAGTTTTTACAAGGCTAATACTTTTGCATATCAATTGTAAATTTGTAAACAAAAAGTTCACATCTCAGCTAATAATGCATGTATCCACTTTAGAATTTGTATTTATATTAGTTTTTACACGGCTAATACATTTGCATACTCAATTGTAAATTTGTAAACAAAAAGTTCACATCTCAGCTAATAATGCATGTATCCACTTTAGAATTTGTATTTATATTAGTTTTTTTAAGGCTAATACATTTGCATACCAATTGTAAATTTGTAAACAAAAAGTTCACAACTCAGCTAATAATGCCTGTATCCACTTCAGATTTAGTATTTATATTATTTTTTACACGGCTAATACATTTGCATACTCAATTGTAAATTTGTAGACAAAAAATTCACAGCTTAGCTTATAATGCATATATCCACTTCAGAATTTGTATTTATATTAGTTTTTACAAGGTTAATACATTTGCATACTCAATTGTAAATTTGTAAACAAAAATTTCACATCTCAGCTAATAATAAAATTTGTAAACAAAATTTCACAACGCAGATAATAATGCATATATCCACTTCAGAATTTGTATTTATATTGTAAATAGTTTAAATATGATATAAAGTAGATAAGGTAACACTAAGAACTATTATATGTAAATATCGATAAGAACACGAGCACTCGATATATGGTTATCGACCATGTACAATCGTGAGGAGACGATCACTAATAAAGCGAGCGCAAATCAGAGAAAACGTGAAATTAACAAATAAAAGAAATAAAGAGTTTTACATATCAGGTGTGGGGTAAAGGCCCGTATAAAATAGAACACCTTGGTTATGAAATATAGTGACATAATAAAGAAGACGAGAATTGAGCTGAAAGCTTTTCTGGAGCAGGAGAACGTGTTTTTCCAAGAAGACGCCACTATCCATCAACTGCGCACGGCGACAAAAATTATAATGGACAAGCAGAAGTTAGCTGAAATGGACAAGCAGAAGCTGGAGGAATCTAAACTTGAGCAGTTGGAACTGGAGAAGCTGAACTTGGAGGAAACTCCGCGTGGAGCCGAAGAATTTTCGAGAGCTGGTGGTGACTCTTTTCTTGGAGACGAATGTGAACGTGAGCAAGAAAGAGACGGCGATTGTGCGTCGGCAAATGGCGACCTAGTGGCGGCGGTGAACATGCAGAATTGTGAGCGAGTGTCGGCGAATGATGAAATTCCGAGAAGCATTGATGTGGCGTCGGTGGACATGCACAATCGTGAACGAGTGTCGGCGAATGACGAAATTCTGAGAAGCATTGATGTGGCGGCGGTGAACATGCAGAGTCGTGAACGAGTGTCGGCGAACTTAGAGGCAGAGCTGCAACACCTACAGCAAATTGAGAAGCTGTACGCTGCGCGTAAACGGGTGGCTGATCTAGAAAAAGCGTTGAACCAAAACCAAACTCAAGAAACCACTATCGATATCAGTGATCTGGACGCCCTAATTCGGCCGTTTTCTGGGGACAATGGATACCCTGTATTGCGTTGGATCGACGATTTTTCCAACATCATGGATATATACGGCGTGCCGGAGAAAAAACGTTTTATTTTCGCCAAACGTTTGTTGACCGGATCTGCAAGAGCATTCATGAACGAAACAGCAGCCCTAAATTGGCAGATGCTGCGAGCAGAACTAATCACTGCACCTCAAGATCACTGCATTTGATGTGTTCAAGCAGCTGGAAGCCAGGAAGAAATTACCTGGAGAAAGTGCCCTGCAATATTTTTTTGCAATGTGCGGCATTGGACGACAGGTGGATCTGGCGCCAGAGGATATCATCCGATTCGTCGTGGAAGGCATGGGAGATAAGTCTGGAAATGCGTCTGCAATGGCTTACTGCACTTCTTTGAACGAGCTGCGTCAGAAAATTATGATCTACGACAAACTGAAGAAAGTGCCGGCGCAGCAGACTTCGAAGCCGGAGGAGCAGACTAGATTGGGGAAGCCCCAAGCACGTGCGCCTGTTCCTGAAGCCATTCGCTGCTATAATTGCAGGCAAATGGGGCACCTGGCTAGAGATTGCGGACGACCCAAGAGGCCGGATGGGGCCTGCTTCAAGTGCTTTGGGCTGGACCACAAGTACCAGCAATGCCCTAAGCGAGAGGCGTCAACAAGGACGGCACTGATGGATGCTGAAGAGGAATCTGGATCCGAGGACTTGACAGCGGTTGAACAAATCAAAATTTGAGGATTGCGAGGTGAAAAGGGAAAATATATTTCTGTTGTAAGTTTATTCGATACCGGCAGTCCGGTTAGCTTTATTCGTAAGTCATTAATTCCAAAGAATATTGTTTTGAGTTTAACAAAATCGAGATACGCTGGTTTAGGAGGACCGCGACTATCCATTTGGGGCGTTTTGAATGCCTCTGTTAAGTTTTACGCGAAAACATACTCCCTTCTATTAAATATAATAGACGATAAGATATTACCATTTCTGTACTGTTAGGGCGAGACTCACTTAAAATAATAAAGGTTCAATTAGTTCATAAAAGACATGATAATGTTAAACTTAATGCTGCTAAATCCAAAGACCCTTCCCTTTTCACCGCGAAGATAAAAGCAAAGCAGAACTTAAACAAAAATACTCAAATACCTTCTAATTTAAGTCATAATCGCAATCCAGGTTTAGATAATGAAAGTTTTGGAGAAATTTTGAATGTTGACAACGATATGCAGAGATTTTTGAATGCTATCGAACCAGTGTTAGATGATTCTTTTGAGATAGAAACTGAGTTTGGGTTAGAATCGGCAAAGATGTGTGAAAAAGTTATTCAATCCCATTATGTTAGTAAGCAATATGATTATAACACAGCACCTAGATATCGGATGTCCATTAGATTAACTGATACCACTCCGTTTTACTGTTCTCCGAGACGTCTGTCTTACTTTGAGAGAGAGAAAGTTGCGGAGATCGTTGATGACCTGCTCAAGAAAAACGTAATACGCCCGAGCGCCTCACCTTATGCGTCACCTTTGGTCCTTGTGAAGAAAAAGTCTGGTGAAATTCGAATGTGCGTTGACTACCGTGGTTTAAATAAGCGTATTGTCAAAGATAATTTTCCTTTGCCCCTTATTGAAGATTGCTTGGAGTATTTGGAAGGAAAATGTTGTTTTTCTGTGATTGATTTCAAAAGCGGGTTTCATCAAATAGAGGTCGAAGAAAAATCCGTACCGTATACGGCATTTGTTACCCCTCAAGGACAATATGAGTATCTGAGGATGCCTTTTGGTTTGAAGAATGGTCCTGCAGTGTTCCAACGATTTATTTCAGAAACGTTTTCAGACTTTATAAGAAAAAAGAACCTAGTTATTTATATGGACGATATAGTTATAGCGACAAAGACAGTAGATGAGCATTTAGAGATATTGGGAAAACTTTTGGATCGTATTAGTGAATATAATTTGGAGATAAATAAGAAGAAATGTGTATTTTTGAAGAAAGAATGTGAGTTCTTGGGGTATAGTATCAGTAAGTTTGGGATAAAACCTAGTGAATCGCATTTAGAAGCTTTGAGAAATTTTCCTGTGCCACAAAATGTTCATACCCTTCACTCGTGTTTAGGATTCTTTTCGTATTTCAGACGTTTTGTCCTTTCATTTGCGCGAATAGCTAAACCCTTGACTGAGTTATTGAAGAAAGGGGGTCCTTTTCCACTAAATGATGAGCAATTAAGTGCATTTAACGAGTTGAAGAATGCTTTAGCTAATCCACCTGTTTTAGCCATTTTCAGTCCTGGTAGAGAAACTGAGCTTCATACAGATGCCAGTGCCCATGGGTTTGGTGCTATATTGTTGCAGCGACAAGATGATGGGAAAATGCACCCTATTTCGTTTTATTCAGGTAAAACCTCTGCAGCAGAATCCCGATACCATAGTTTTGAGTTGGAAACACTCGCAATAATAAATGCGTTGCGCCGTTTTAGAGTGTACCTTGAGCATAGGCCGTTTAAAATAATTACGGACTGCAATTCGTTAGTGCAGACACTTAGTAGAAAAGCTATTAATCCTAGGATTGCCAGATGGTCCCTTGAGTTGGAGAATTACGATTATTCAATTATGCATAGACCCGGTGTGAATATGGCCCATGTCGATGCCTTGAGCAGACAAATAGAAGTTGAGAAGCTGTTAAAGAATAGTGAGTTAGGCAATGATGAAGACTCGTTAGAAAACCTTGAGCAGAACCGTAGAGATAAACTTTTTGAGAACCATAGAGGCAACCGTAGAGACGAACTTTTAGAAAACCGTAGAGATGAACTTCGAGAAAACCGTAGAGACAACCTAGATGAAGGCAGTGAAGATAGTTTTATTAAAAGCATTTTAGAGATCCGTAGAGACATACCTGTAGATAGTTCATGTAAAGACCCATTAGAGAGAATACGTGTTATGTTAGAGGAGTTTAGTGAGGAAGAAGAGGAAGAGAAAGCTGATAAGAATTACATGAACGGTAGTAAAATGGCCTGGGGAGAGGGTAAATTGGAGTCTCGTGAGGATGTTTTTCTAAAATCATTACCTTTAGTTGGAGTCGTAGGAGCAACACCTGATGACGTAGACCTGATTCTACAAACGGAGCAAATGAGAGATGAAAACATAGTTCGATTGAGAGAGAAACTAGAGAGAGGAAACTTGCGTTACTTTGAGTTAAGGGATGGACTAGTATGTAGAAGGAATGGCGACGAGTCTTGTTGTTTATATGTGCCTGCCTGTATGGAAGAACAGCTTATTAGGAAATCTCACGAAAAACTAGGACATTTGGCAGCAGATAAGTGCGTTAAGGATTTGAGAAGGACCTATTGGTTTCCAGACATGAGAACTAAAGTGGAGCATTTTATTAGAAATTGCCTTTCGTGTATTTTGCACTCAGTGCCGAGATCGATTCATGATAGAACCTTGCATAGTATTCCGAAACCTAGTATTCCGTTTCATACACTCCATATAGATCATTTGGGCCCCTTACCGAGCATAATTTCAAAGAGAAAGCATCTCCTAGTTGTTATTGATGCTTTTACCAAGTTTGTCAAACTCTTTCCGGTAAATACAACTAGTACAAGAGAAGCGAGAGATGCGTTGAGTAAATACTTTGATTTTTATAGTCGACCCCATAGAATTATATCGGATCGCGGTACTTGTTTTACGTCACTTGAGTTCACCACCTTTTGTCAAGAGCGAGACATTGAGCACATAAAAGTAGCTACTGGAGCACCTCAGGCTAATGGCCAGGTGGAGCGTGTGAACCGTGTGTTAACGCCTATGTTAGGGAAATTATCAGAACCTTTAAGTCAGTCCGATTGGTATAAGCTACTGAATAAAGTCGAATATGCAATTAATAACGCAGTACATAGTAGCACCCAGGTAGCGCCTAGTGTTTTATTGTTTGGAATAGTACAAAAGGGACCTATAGTGGATGAGCTTTCTGAGTACTTGGAGAATAAATTCAATGATGAATCTAGAGATCTGATCAGAATCCGTGAGCATGCAGCTGTCAATATTCAGAATTCCCAAAAGAGAAACGAAGACTTTTATAATAGAAAGCATAGAGCTCCTCGAGAGTATAAAGTAGGTGATTATGTCGCCATAAGAAATGTCGATACCACTGCAGGAATTAATAAGAAGTTTGCTCCCAAGTACCGTGGGCCTTATAAGATAAGCCGTGTGTTCGATAATGATAGATACGAAGTCGTTGATATTGATGATTGCCAGTTAACGCAAATCCCCTTTAGAGGTGTTTTAGAACCTGCTAGACTTAAGCCTTGGATAAGTAATGTTAATGAAACTGTTGCCCTTTGTTTGTAAAGATCGTGGTCGATCTGTAGTCAGGTCGGCCGAATGTAAATAGTTTAAATATGATATAAAGTAGATAAGGTAACACTAAGAACTATTATATGTAAATATCGATAAGAACACG
>NW_027222700.1:0-74000 GCF_030179895.1 Drosophila kikkawai
ATACTCAATTGTAAATTTGTAAACAAAAAGTTTACAACTCCGCTAATAATGCATGTATCCATGGCAGAATTTGTACTTATATTAGTTTTTAGAAGGCTAATACATTTGCATACTCAATTGTAAATTTGAAAACAAAAAGTTCACAACTCAGCTAATAATGCATGAATCCACTTCAGATTTTGTATTTATATTAATTTTTACACGGCTAATACATTTGCATACTCAATTGTAAATTTATAAACAAAAAGTTCACATCTCAGCTAATAATGCATGTATCCACGGCAGAATTTATATTTAAATTAGTTCTTACAATGCTAATACATTTGCATACTCAATTGTAAATTTGTAAACAAAAAGTTCACAACTCCGCAAATAATGTATGTATCCACGGCAGAATTTATACTTATATTAGTTTTTAGAAGGCTAATACATTTGCATACTCAAATGTAAATTTGTAAACAAAAAGTTCACAACTCAGCTAATAATGCATGTATCCACGGCAGAATTTATATTTATATTAGTTTTTACACGTCTAATACATTTGCATACTCAATTGTAAATTTTTAAACAAAAAGTTCACAACTCCACTAATAATGCATGTATCCAACCAGAATTTGTACTTATATTAGTTTTTAGAAGGCTAATACATTTGCATACTCAATTGTAAATTTGTAAACAAAAAGTTTACAACTCCGCTAATAATGCATGTATCCACGGCAGAATTTGTACTTATATTAGTTTTTAGAAGGCTAATTTATTTGCATACTCAATTGTAAATTTGTAAACAAAAAGTTCACAACTCCACTAATAATGCATGTATCCAACCAGAATATGTACTTATTTTAGTTTTTACACGTCTAATACATTTGAATACTCAATTGTAAATTTGTAAACAAAAAGTTCACAACTCAGCTAATAATGCCTGTATCCACTTCAGAATTTGTATTTATATTCGTTTTTAGAAGGCCAATACATTTGCATACTCAATTGTAAATTTGTAAACAAAAAGTTCACAACTCAGATAATAATGCATATATCCACTTCAGAATTTGTATTTATAATAGTTTTTACACGGCTAATACATTTGCATACTCAATTATAAATTTGTAAACAAAAAGTTCACAGCTCAGCTAATAATGTCTGTATCCACTTCAGAATTTGTATTTATAATAGTTTTTACACGGCTAATACATTTGCATACTCAATTGTAAATTTGTAAACAAAAAGTTCACATCTCAGCTAATAATGAAATTTGTAAACAAAAACTTCACAACTCAGCTAATAATGCATGTATCCACGGCATAAATTGTACTTATATTATTTTTTACATGGATAATACATTTGCATACTCAATTGTAAATCTGTAGACAAAAAGTTCACAGCTCAGCTAATAATACATGTATCCACTTCAGAATTTGTATTTATATTCGTTTTTACACGGCTAATACATTTGCATACTCAATTGTAAATTTGTAATCAAAAAGTTCACAACTCCGCTAATAATGCATGTATCCACGGCAGAATTTGTATTTATATTAGTTTTTACAAGGCTAATACATTTGCATACTCAATTGTAAATTTGTAAACAAAAAGTTCACAACTCAGCTAATAATGCCTGTATCCACTTCAGAAATTGTATTTATATTAGTTTTTACATGGCTAATACATTTGCATACTCAATTGTAAATTTGTAAACAAAAAGTTCACATCTCAGCTAATAATGAAATTTGTAAACAAAAAGTTCACAACTCAACTAATAATGCATGTATCCACGGCAGAATTTGTACTTATATTAGTTTTTACAAGGCTAATACATTTGCATACTCAATTG
Organism: Drosophila kikkawai; assembly: GCF_030179895.1. Classification (NCBI taxonomy): domain Eukaryota; kingdom Metazoa; phylum Arthropoda; class Insecta; order Diptera; family Drosophilidae; genus Drosophila; species Drosophila kikkawai. Next base: position 1,832 of record NW_027222700.1, read on the forward strand.
TAAATTTGTAAACAAAAAGTTCACATCTCAGCTAATAATGAAATTTGTAAACAAAAAGTTCACAACTCAGCTAATAATGCATGTATCCACGGCAGAATTTGTACTTATATTAGTTTTTACAAGGCTAATACATTTGCATACTCAATTGTAAATTTGTATACAAAAAGTTCAAAACTCAGCTAAAAATGCCCGTATCCACTTCAGAATTTGTATTTATATTAGTTTTTACAAGGCTAATACATTTGCATACTGAAGTGTAAATTTGTAAACAAAAACTTCACAACTCAGCTAATAATGCCTGTATCCACGGCAGAATTTGTATTTATATTAGTTTTTACAAGGCTAATACATTTGCATACTTAATTGTAAATTTGTAAACAAAAAGTTCACAACTCAGCTAATAATGCCTGTATCCACTTCAGAATTTGTATTTATATTAGTTATTACAAGGCTAATACATTTGCATACTCAATTGTAAATTTGTAAACAAAAAGTTTACAACTCAGCTAATATTGCCTGTATCCACTTCAGAATTTGTATTTATATTAGTTTTTACATGGCTAATACATTTGCATACTCAATTGTAAATTTGTAAACAAAAAATTCACAACTCCGCTAATAATGCATGTATCCATGGCAGAATTTGTACTTATATTAGTTTTTAGAAGGCTAATACATTTGCATACTCAATTGTAAATTTGAAAACAAAAAGTTCACAACTCAGCTAATAATGCATGAATCCACTTCAGATTTTGTATTTATATTAATTTTTACACGGCTAATACATTTTCATACTCAATTGTAAATTTTTAAACAAAAAGTTCACAACTCCACTAATAATGCATGTATCCAACCAGAATTTGTACTTATATTAGTTTTTAGAAGGCTAATACATTTGCATACTCAATTGTAAATTTGTAAACAAAAAGTTCACAACTCCGCTAATAATGCATGTATCCACGGCAGAATTTGTACTTATATTAGTTTTTAGAAGGCTAATACATTTGCATACTCAATTGTAAATTTGTAAACAAAAAGTTCACAACCAAGCTAATAATGCATGTATCCACTTAAGAATGTGTATAGTTTTTACACGGCTAATACATTTGCATACTCAATTGTAAATTTGTAAACAAAAAGTTCACAACTCCGCTAATAATGCATGTATCCACGGCAGAATTTGTATTTATATTAGTTTTTACAAGGCTAATACATTTGCATACTCAATTGTAAATTTGTAAACAAAAAGTTCACAGCTCAGATAAAATTGCATATATCCACTTCAGAATTTGTATTTATATTCGTTTTTGCACGGCTAATACATTTGCATACTCAATTGTAAATTTGTAAACAAAAAGTCCACAGCTCAGCTAATAATGCCTGTATCGACTTCCGAATTTGTATTGTAGCAGGCCAGTTGATATTATTATGATCTGGTCACACGATTGTTGGGCTACGCTCTCTGAGAGAGCAGGTTACTCTCTCTCTCTCTCAGAGAGCGCTGCTTATGAATTTTGGGGGTTGAAAGGCACGCGGCCGGAGAGTGGCAGATCACTGTTTTTGGAGAAGTTAAAAAGAGAAGACGTAGTTGGTGAACAAAAAGATAAGAAACAAAAGTTTAAAATAATATAAGCAACATATAATACTATAATATAAGAATAAATAAAAGAGACTAATTAAAATAACATACGGCCACAATCTCAGAAGTAGGATCGAGAAAATTTTTTGTGCACGTCAACTAAAAAACCGAAATGGATTTGGACATTAATAAAGTGACGGTGGCTCAGCTGAAAAAATGGCTAGAATGTTTAAACTTGTCGACGAAGGGATCAAAAGCTGATCTGTACTCCCGGATATGTGCGATTCCACCCGAAAGCCGAGGCAGTGCTCCAATGATAAACCATGTGGAAGAGGAGCAAGAAATTCTGGACGAAGAGGCGGAAGGGGCAGCGGTGGAGAAGCGAGTGAAGCAGAATCGGACGGAACTGGCTCGTGGCATGGCAACTATGGAGGAGCAGCATCGTGAAATCGAGAAGGCAAGGAAGGTTCTCGAGAATCTTCAGCAGCAGATCGACAGCGTCAGTTCGAGAACAAGCGACGCGCCACCAAGCGGCGCCAGAAACGACATGTCTGAACATAACGGCGACGTGTGCGAAAGAGATGGCGAGCGTAGCAACGGTGCGGCCGATGATGTCCGTAGGAGCGAAAGGGATGGCGAGCGAAGCGAAGCGAATGAGGCAGAGAGGAATGAAAGAGACGCCAGCGAGAATTCTGGAAATTTCGGACGAAACGACAACGGGCAAAACGGCAGCAGCGACGCTAACAGTGGAAGAGGTGGTCGAGACGATTTTTCGTCAGCCGGATTTGGCTTGGCAAAGGAAATCTTATTGGATTTTTCGAAAAACATGTCTGTTCGTGCCTGGGTCTCCCAATGGGAGAATGTTGCCAGATTGTATAAGCTAACGGACACCCAGAGTAGAGTTTTGCTGATTGGAAAACTGAAAGGCAGCGCGTTGCAGTGGCTACACGCAGATGCAACCCGGTTCGGAGAATCGACGAGTGAGCTGGTAGACCAGTTACTTCTTGCGTTTGGTGGCAACGAGTCGAAAGCAGAGTTGAGACGCAAATTCGAGGCGCGGCTATGGAAGCCAACTGAGAAGTTTGCAGTCTATTTCGAAGAAAAACGCAGGCTGGCACGAGAAGTCAACATGGAAGATGACGAGCTGCTGGACGGACTTATTGTTGGCATTCCGGCGATAAATCTACGCAATCAGGCCAAGCTTCAGTGTTTCGAGAACCCAGGAAGGATGCTTAAAGCATTTGCCAACATAATGTTGCCGGTAAGGGCTGCTGGAGAGAAGAAGATGCACAACGCGAAGGATGAGCTGGCGAACAAGGAGACGCGTTGCTTTAACTGCAACGGTAAAGGGCACTGGGCTCGAGACTGCATCAAATCAAAGAGGACTCCTGGGTCTTGCTATGGATGTGGGGCGATGGATCACATGATCAGCAAGTGCCCCCAAAACAAGAAGGATGCGGCAAATAATTACGTAAGATTGTTTAAAATTTTTGTTTATGAAAACTCTAACCAGCCAATTATTACAGAATGCTTGATCGATTCAGGAAGCCCAGTATCTTTGATAAAATTTTCTTATGTACCCAAAAATATTAGATTAGAGCCTCATGAAGAGCTATATTATGGATTAAATAAAAGCATACTAAGAAGTTATGGAAAAATGTTATGTTATGTAATGAAAAAGGAAATAAAGATTTATTTTAATTTAATTGCTGTGGCTAACGATTCAATGAGCTGTAATATTGTGCTGGGTAGGGACTTTATGGAGGCTTGTAATCTGAAAATTAATTTAGAAACCTTAAAAATGATCACTGTCGAGGGAATTGAAACCCAAATTGAGAATAAGACAAATATTAGTTTATTGAATGACACTAAGGAACCGAAGGAAGCGGATGAAATGTTAGAAGAAAGTTTAGAAAATGAAATGTTAGGAGAAAGTTTAGAAAGTGAAATTTTGGGAAACGGTTTAGGAAATGAGACTTTAGAAGAAGAAAGGTTCGAAAGCAAAATTTTAGAAGAGACTTTAGGAAATAATAGGGACGATTTCACAAGAGAAATGATGAATATTAATATTTTAGAGGATGATGAAAAGGAAAATTGCTTTATTATTGGTGAAAAAATTAGCTACAAGGATCGAGAGAAGTTTATTAAGTTGTTAGAGACACATTATGTTCAAGTCAAGCGACCTGAGAATCCGAAAATAAAATGTGAAATGAATATAATGTTAGAAAACTCGAAACCATTTAGTTGCGCACCGAGGAGACTGTCATATAGTGAAAAAGAAGCACTGTTAAAAATGTTAGAAGAATACATTAGAGATGGAATTATTCAACCTAGTAAATCGGAGTATGCCTCTCCTATTGTATTAGTGAAGAAGAAGTCGGGGGAACTGAGACTTTGTATCGATTTTAGAAGATTGAACAAAATAATGTCAAAGGATAATTATCCGATACCATTGATTGATGACCTTTTGGATAATTTAGTAGGAAAATCGGTGTTTACGAAATTAGACCTTAAGAATGGCTATTTTCATGTATTTGTTAACAAAGAGTCAGTAAAATTTACGTCTTTTACCACCCCATTGGGACAATTTGAGTTTTTGCGGATGCCGATGGGCTTAAGAACAGCTCCGCAGGTATTTCAGAGATTCGTTAATGACATATTTTCGGACATGATAAGGCAAAAGAAGGTGATCATATATATGGACGATATTTTAGTGGCAAGCAAAAGTTTAGAAGAACATTTAGAAGTTTTAGTAGAAGTATTTAGAAGGCTAGTAGAAAATAAATTAGAGTTGAGAATGGACAAATGCAAATTTTTACAAGACTTTAACCTTGTCTTGTTTATTTAGGTTTTCTGATTTCGAATGATGGGATTAAGGCTGACAGTAAAGGGTTAGAAGCGACACAAAATTTTCCGGTTCCAGGCAAGGTGCAAGCAGTTCAAAGTTTTTTAGGTCTTTGCTCGTATTTTCGGCGATTCATTAAGGATTTTTCGATATTAGCGAAACCATTGTATGATTTGTTGAGAAAAGATAGAGTTTTTAAGTTCGAAGCAGAAGAATTGGATTGTTTTTCGTTGTTAAAGGCGAAATTAATGGAAGCGCCAGTTTTAGCGATATACGACTACAGAGATGATGTTGAGCTTCACTGTGACGCAAGCGCTTTAGGATTTGGAGCTGTGCTTCTTCAGAAAAAAGAGGACAATAAATTGCATCCTATTTTCTATTTCTCAAAAAGATCGACTTCAACAGAAGCAAAGTATCATAGTTTCGAGTTAGAGACTTTAGCCATAATTTACGCGTTAAGAAGGTTTAGAATATATTTACTAGGCAAACGTTTTAAAATTGTAACAGACTGCAACTCTCTAACGTTAACGCTCAATAAGATTGAGTTGAACCCAAGAATAGCACGGTGGGCTCTAGAATTGCAAGAGTTCGACTATGAATTAAAGCATAGATCAGGCAAACAAATGCAGCATGTAGATGCATTAAGCAGATGCAACAACATAATGATAGTGGAGACAAATACATTCGAAACAAATTTAGTAATTTGTCAATCAAAAGATGCAAAGGTTCAAGAAATTAGGAAAATGTTAGAAAGCAGCGAGCATAAGATATACGAAATGAGAAACGGTGTAATTTATAGGAAAAGTAATGACAACCGATTATTATTTTATGTACCGAATCGAATGGAGGAACACGTGCTATACAAATACCATGACGAAATGGGTCATATTGGGAGGGATAAAATGTTAGATGTTATTGGAAAAAGCTACTGGTTTCCAAACATGAAGGACAAAGTAGTAGAGCATATTCAGAATTGTTGAAAGTGCATAGCTTATTCTCCGAAAGTGGGTAAAGGAGACGGACACTTAGATAGCATACCCAAAGGCAATAAGCCTTTTGAGATCATTCATATAGACCATTATGGACCGGTAGATAGCAACAGATTGAAAAAACATATATTTGTGGTGGTAGATGCTTTCACAAAGTTCGTTAGGTTGTACACAACAAAAACGACGAATACAAAAGAGGTGATAAATGCATTAAAAGACTTTTTTCGAGCGTACAGTAGACCGAAATGTATAATATTGGATCGAGGCAGTTGTTTTACATCGTCTGAGTTTACAGAGTTTATGGAAGATAGTAACGTTAAGCACATAAAAATTGCGACGGGCTCGCCTCAGGCAAATGGTCAAGTTGAACGAATAAATAGGAGTTTAGGACCCATGATAGCAAAACTGATAGAACCGGAAAAGGGTTTACATTGGGATAGAGTTATGGAAAAGGTTGAGTATTCGATGAATAATACGATGCATAATAGCATTAAGCTATGTCCTAGTGAAACATTATTTGGGATAACACAGAGAGGAGAAACATGTGACGAGCTAAAGGAAAGATTGGAAGATGAAGAAGAGAAAGGAAAGATTAGGAAAAACTTAGAAGATGAAGATGAGATTATTGAGGAAAACAGGAGAAATTTAGAAAAACTTAGAAGAAAATTAGAAGGGAAAGAAGAGATTAGAAATGAGTTAGAATTAGAAGAAAAAAGTATTGAGGAAAATAGAATAAATTTAGAACAAATTAGACAGAAAGCTGAAGGAAACACAAAGACAGGCTCAAATGAAAAATGAAGAATACTACAATGCGAGAAAGAAGAAGGCAACAGAATATAAAGAAGAAGATTACGTTATGGTTAAGAATTTCGACAGTACTGTGGGTGCTGCAAGAAAGCTCATTCCGAAGACTAAGGGTCCCTATGTCATTGTAAAAGTTTTAAAAAATGATAGATATGTTCTTAAAGATATAGACGGGTTTCAGTTGTCTCGCAATCCATACCAAGGCGTGTGGAGTGCAAATAACATTAGACATTGGATAAAATCATAATATATTGATAAAATATGTAATTGTAATATTGTAAAGTAAAGAGAAGCAAATTGTAATACTGAAACGAATTGTAAATATGTTAAAGTTGTACTTAAGTTATAGCATTAAGTCAGAGATAGAGGGCTATCTCAAAGTCAGGACGGCCGAGTTGTAGCAGGCCAGTTGATATTATTATGATCTGGTCACACGATTGTTGGGCTACGCTCTCTGAGAGAGCAGGTTACTCTCTCTCTCAGAGAGCGCTGCTTATGAATTTTGGGGGTTGAAAGGCACGCGGCCGGAGAGTGGCAGATCACTGTTTTTGGAGAAGTTAAAAAGAGAAGACGTAGTTGGTGAACAAAAAGATAAGAAACAAAAGTGTAAAATAATATAAGCAACATATAATACTATAATATAAGAATAAATAAAAGAGACTAATTAAAATAACATACGGCCACAGTATTTATATAAGTTTTTACACGGCTAATACATTTGCATACTCAATTGTAAATTTATAAACAAAAAGTTCACATCTCAGCTAATAATGCATGAATCCACTTCAGATTTTGTATTTATATTAATTTTTACACGGCTAATACATTTGCATACTCAATTGTAAATTTATAAACAAAAAGTTCACATCTCAGCTAATAATGCATGTATCCACGGCAGAATTTATATTTAAATTAGTTCTTACAATGCTAATACATTTGCATACTCAATTGTAAATTTGTAAACAAAAAGTTCACAACTCCGAAAATAATGCATGTATCCACGGCAGAATTTGTACTTATGTTAGTTTTTAGAAGGCTAATACATTTGCATACTCAATTGTAAATTTGTAAACAAAAAGTTCACAACTCCGCTAATAATGCATGTATCCACGGCAGAATTTGTACATATATTAGTTTTTAGAAGGCTAATTTATTTGCATACTCAATTGTAAATTTGTAAACAAAAAGTTCACAACTCAGCTAATAATGCATGTATCCACGGCAGAATTTGTACTTATATTAGTTTTTAGAAGGCTAATTTATTTGCATACTCAATTGTAAATTTGTAAACAAAAAGTTCACAACTCAGCTAATAATGCATGTATCCACGGCAGAATTTATATTTAAATTAGTTCTTACAATGCTAATACATTTGCATACTCAATTGTAAATTTGTAAACAAAAAGTTCACAACTCCGAAAATAATGCATGTATCCACGGCAGAATTTGTACTTATGTTAGTTTTTAGAAGGCTAATACATTTGCATACTCAATTGTAAATTTGTAAACAAAAAGTTCACAACTCCGCTAATAATGCATGTATCCACGGCAGAATTTGTACTTATATTAGTTTTTAGAAGGCTAATTTATTTGCATACTCAATTGTAAATTTGTAAACAAAAAGTTCACAACTGCGAAAATAATGCATGTATCCACGGCAGAATTTGTACTTATATTAGTTTTTAGAAGGCTAATACATTTGCATACTCAATTGTAAATTTGTAAACATAAAGTTCACAACTCCGCTTATAATGCATGTATCCACGGCAGAATTTGTACTTATATTAGTTTTTAGAAGGCTAATACATTTGCATACTCAATTGTAAATTTGTAAACAAAAAGTTCACAACTCCGCTAATAATGCATGTATCCACGGCAGAATTTGTACTTATATTATTTTAGTTTTTACACGTCTAATACATTTGCATACTCAATTGTAAATTTGTAAACAAAAAGTTCACAACTCAGCTAATAATGCCTGTATCCACTTCAGAATTTGTATTTATATTAGTTTTTACATGGCTAATACATTTGCATACTCAATTGTAAATTTGTAAACAAAAAGTTCACAACTCCGCTAATAATGCATGTATCCACGGCAGAATTTGTACTTATATTAGTTTTTAGAAGGCTAATACATTTGCATACTCAATTGTAAATTTGTAAACAAAAAGTTCACAACTCAGATAATAATGCATATATCCACTTCAGAATTTGTATTTATAATAGTTTTTACACGGCTAATACATTTGCATACTCAATTGTAAATTTGAAAACAAAAAGTTCACAGCTCAGCTAATAATGTCTGTATCCACTTCAGAATTTGTATTTATAATAGTTTTTACACGGCTAATACATTTGCATACTCAATTGTAAATTTGTAAACAAAAAGTTCACATCTCAGCTAATAATAAAATTTGTAAACAAAAAGTTCACAACTCAGCTAATAATGCATGTATCCACGGCATAAATTGTACTTATATTATTTTTTACATGGCTAATACATTTGCATACTCAATTGTAAATCTGTAGACAATAAGTTCACAGCTCAGCTAATAATACATGTATCCACTTCAGAATTTGTATTTATATTCGTTTTTACACGGCTAATACATTTGCATACTCAATTGTAAATTTGTAAACAAAAAGTTCACAACTCAGCTAATAATGCATGTATCCACTTAAGAATGTGTATAGTTTTTACACGGCTAATACATTTGCATACTCAATTGTAAATTTGTAAACAAAAAGTTCACAACTCCGCTAATAATGCATGTATCCACGGCGGAATTTGTATTTATATTAGTTTTTACAAGGCTAATACATTTGCATACTCAATTGTAAATTTGTAAACAAAAAGTTCACAACTCAGCTAATAATGCCTGTATCCACTTCAGAATTTGTATTTATATTAGTTTTTACATGGCTAATACATTTGCATACTCAATTGTAAATTTGTAAACAAAAAGTTCACATCTCAGCTAATAATGAAATTTGTAAACAAAAAGTTCACAACTCAGCTAATAATGCATGTATCCACGGCAGAATTTGTACTTATATTAGTTTTTACAAGTGGCACACACACTCCAATACTTTGTCGTTGTGTAGGGGAATGTGTGAGTCGCTGTTGATTTGTCAGGAATAAGGCGAATAGATAGCACGGCTTACGGTGAATAAAAACAATAACTTGTGATCTTAATTGTACTTTAATGATGAACAACTCGATTATGGAATATTAATGGATACAGATATATGTGCGTTATTTGATTAATACGTTTGCGAAAATGTCGTTCTCGCGGAGCTGGCGTTGCTTGTCGTTCTCGTTCTCCAACTCTTCGCCAACTAACTCCGAGATGCCAGACCGTTGCTGTCTAATGGTTCTCCATCGGAACCGGATCGTGACACTCGTGACAGCTCGGCCAATCCTGCATTCGGATCGTCCTCGATTCGATCCTCGTCATCGTCGGGAACATCCAACTCAGGGACGTTGGAGCACCACGGCTTGATTTTATCCGAGGAATAGACAGAACTGTATTTACGTCCTGTAATCTGAATACCTGGGATGTCTTCGATTACATAACGATCGTTTCCAAGGACCTTGACGACGATATATGGTCCTCGATAGCGTGGTTCGAGCTTTCGCGACTCGCCTGTAGCAGCTGGTTCATTTTCAACGACTACAAGGTTACCTGTGGAGTAGATAGAAGGGTTAGCGTGTTTGGTATCAAAGCGTTGTTTCCATTTAGCTCGCTCGCTTGCAATATTGACGAGCGCTTGGTTTCTGTTGTCGATGACAGATTCTTTCTCGTCTAATTCCAAATCGGTGTGTATAGCTGCAGTGAGATGGTTCTGGACTACATCAATAGGATTAAAGTTAAACACCAAATCAATCGGGCTGAATCCTGAGGTTTCGTTCTTTTGAGAGTTTACACTCCATTGAAGATTGTGTAAGGTAAGATCCCAATCCTTCGGGTGGTCGTTCACTGTGCGTACGTAGTTAAGAATGGTTTGATTGGCGCGCTCTACTTGTCCATTTGCACGAGGTGTCCGCACAGCATTTTTAATGTGTTGAATCTGGTTGTGCATACAGTATTCTTCAAATTGTTTCGAGGTAAAAGCAGTTCCACGATCGGATATTATTATTTTCGGCAGACCGAAGTAGCTGGAGACTTCATTTAGAATGTTCAGCACTGGAAGAGTTTTTGTATTTTTAACTGCCTTTACAATCAGATATTTACTGAAGGGATCGGATATGGCTAGTATATGGGTATTTCCGCGTTTGCTTCGAATAAACGGTCCCAAATGATCGATGTGTAGCCTGCGAAATGGTACTGGATCGGCGTCACTATAATGCATGCAACCTTCGGGCTTGCCTCCTTTAGATTTGTAGTAGCAGCATTGAATGCATGTTGAAATGTATTCTTTTACGTACTTCCGCATTCTTGGGAACCAAAACTTTTCTTGAATTCGTCCAATTGTTTTGTCCAGACCGAAATGCCCAAAATCATCATGACACATCTTAACAATGCGCCATCTCACGGACTTTGGTACAACGAAGGCTATTCCTTTTTCGACCTTGCGATATAGACGGTGATTTTTGATGACGTAATCAGCTTGAAGTTGTTTTAGTTGATTTCCGGTACGATGCTCCTTCAATACAGCAAATATTTGGACAAGGGCCTCATCCTGAAGCTGCATAGTTAGCAACCAGTCATCGACGTCCGTAATTATGGTGCGCACTACTTCCTGTAAGGATTTTTCGGGAGGTGAAACGGGAGCGCGGCTCATGGCATCCACATGGGCCATTTTACTACCATCACGATGAATGAATTCGCAGTCGTAGTCCAGTATTTTAATCCACCAACGTGCGACTCAATTCTTTATTAAGCTTTACCTTGGCGATGGCGGAACAATCTGTGACGAAACGGAAGGGTTTTCCTAGAATATACACCCTGAACCTTTGTAGCGTTTCTACGACGGCCAACGTTTCGAGTTCGTAGCTATGGTATCGACTTTCAGCGTCAGTACAGTGCCTACTGAAGTAACACACGGGTCGCCAATTCGTTTTGTCTTGAGATTGCAGTAAGACTCCTGCTAGTCCGATCGCTCAAGCATCTGTGTGTACCTCATGATGTGCAGCAAAGTCGTACAGAACCAAAACTGGGACACAGCATAATTTATCGATTAGCTCGTTAAAAGCCCGTTGCTGGTCATTTCCCCAATCGAAGCTGTTTTGCTCTACCTTACGCAACAGTCGTGTAAGGGGTCTTGTAATTAGGGAGTAGTTTTCAACAAATTTTCGAAAGAATCCCGTTAGGCCCAAAAATCGTCTGACGTCTTTTACGTTGGTGGGGACTTTGAAGTTTTTAATAGCGCTCACCTTGTTTTCGCCTGGAGTGATTCCATCTTTGTTGACAATATGGCCCAAGAAAGTTATTTCGGATTGAAGAAATTTACATTTGTCGTAGCGATGTGTTAAACCGCTCTCTTTAAGGATTCGGAAGAATTTTCCGAGTCGTTGGATACCCTCATCAAATGATTTGCTGGGAATGATGACGTCATCTAAATATGCGAGTACCTCACCTGGCTCCATACGCTTGACTATTTTGTTCATGACCGCTTCAAATACTGCTGGAGCATTGACAAGACCGAACGGCATCCTGTTATATTCGTAGTGGCCGTCTGAAGTTACAAATGCGGTGAATTGTTTGGATGATTCGCAAACCTCGATTTGATGATATCCCATACGCAAGTCCAGCTGAGAAAAATAGGTATTCCCGGCTAATTGGGCAAATTGCTCCTCCAGATTTGGCATTGGAAATGGTATTTTGACGGTTATACTGTTGAGACGTCGGTAGTCGACGCAAAGACGATGTTCACCATTCTGTTTTTCAACGACGACAATTCCAGATGCATAAGGGGAGTCTGACGGACGAATGATATCACTATCGAGTTACTCGGAGATAATATTACCGACGACAGGTCTGAGTGCAAAAGGAGTACGGTAAGGCTTAGTGAAGCAGGGAACGTTTGATGTTAAAGTTATTTCCATTTTAGTTAGAGAGCATTTACCGAGCTCGTTAGCTTTCTCCGCAAAGCAAGACGCATTTTCCGATACCAATTTGTTTATGAGCTCGTTCTCAACTGACGAACGCTCTTGGCTTGTTTGAATATTTCGAATATTCTCTACATAACACTCATTACCGAGGATGATCAATTTGTTTCCATCGCGACAAAGGATATCCTTACCCAAAAGTACATTTTCGGTTATTAGTTTGTCTTCTACAACCAAAACTTCAACTTCGTAATCCGAATCGTCAATTACAATTTTCGCGAATAGTTTCTGTGTACAAAGGAATTTCCCACCACCAAATCCGTTCAGGGTAACAGCACATCGTTGTAGAACACCTACGCTTTCGGCGAATGACTTTCGAATTAGGGTTCGCGTACTGCCTGGATCTACGAATGCGATGGTTTCATTACCGTTCACCGAAATCGATTTGGAGATTTCTGAATCAGGATCAGAGTCAATTTTATAAATTTTTGGACCTGTTTTTTGGTTATCGGGGCAGCTGGCAGAATCGTGTGTTGTGCGGTTGCAGTGCGTGCAACGAGGCTTTCGCTGAGGCTCAGGACATTTCGAAGAATAATGTCCAACCTTCTGACAATTGTAGCATTTAACCGATACCTCGACTTTATCGTTGAAAGGACGTTTTGTATTTAATGAAGAATTCGGCTTCTGAAGGCTGACGTTAAGATCCCGTTTGTTTGACATTTGAATGGCGTTATGCTTTATAATATTATGCGCGGAGTATGCAAGAATGTCGCGTAGTAGTTCGTTACAGGAAACATAACTGTTGGATATTTTTCTCTTTAAATCGTAGTCGTTTATTCCGTTGATAATGTGTGTGCAAATTGCTGAATCTGGTAACTCACCCTTTTTACCCAAAGCGAGCATCTTGTAGAAATAATCTGATGGTAACTCGGTGGAATCTCTATTCGTTTTTGACATTTTAAAGTTTCCATAGGCGTGATTGAAATGTTCGTTCCCAGCAGGGATCCTGTTATCCAAGTGGCTAGCACGAGCATATGGATACTCGTTATACATTGGTTGATGTCGTGGAAATGTACTGCCTTGATTAAAGTCGTTTCCCGAAGTTACAAAATTTCCAAAGTTTGAGTAAGTGACAGGATTGTTTACGTTTGGCTGTGAGGTAGCACAGTCTGTGAATTTCTGTGACGTAGAAAAGTGCACGTTGTGAGTCTGAGTCGGGTAGATAACATTTCGCTGTGACGTAGCAAAGTGCATGTTGTGTGGTTGAGTTGGGTATACATCGTTTTGCTGTGACGTAGCAAATTGCATGTTGCGTGGTTGAGTTGGGTATACATCGCTTTGCTGTGACGTAGCAAAGTGCATGTTGTGTCGTTGAGGTGGGTAGATTTCGTTTAGCTGTGGCTGAGACGTTGCCACATCTATATTTGGCAAATTCGTTACCTTCTGCACATGCATCTCGTTGGATCGTAGGTCGATTGGTTGTTGTTGCCGTTTTTCGTCAAGTTTATCACTCGTTGTCTCGCTACCGTTGGCTGGCTGATCTTCGTTTACTGTTGCAGCTTTTTCGATTGGTGATGAAATTACTGAAGGGTGAAAAGAACGCTCCTGAAGCTCTCGTACCGTTTTCTCCAGCTCGAAAATCTTCTTTTGAAGCGACTGGTTTTCTGCACTTATGTACACATCGTCGCTGTTTTGAGAGTTCAATCTCCTTAGCATGTCCTCACGATTTCCCGATGTCGAGAGTCCCGCTTCTCTGCACCTATGTTGTAGGGCTTTCTTAGTTAAATAGTTCTTCCCCGGCATTGTGAATAACTTTCGTTTTACGTTATGTCCATTTATCTTGGTTCGTTTTCACTTATTGCGCACTATCCCACTTCTGAAAATGTCACACACACTCCAATACTTTGTCGTTGTGTAGGGGAATGTGTGAGTCGCTGTTGATTTGTCAGGAATAAGGCGAATAGATAGCACGGCTTACGGTGAATAAAGACAATAACTCGTGATCTTAATTGTACTTTAATGATGAACAACTCGATTATAGAATATTAATGAATACAGATATATGTGCGTTATTTGATTAATACGTTTGCGAAAATGTCGTTCTCGCGGAGCTGGCGTTGCTTGTCGTTCTCGTTCTCCAACTCTTCGCCAACTAACTCCGAGATGCCAGACCGTTGCTGTCTAATGGTTCTCCATCGGAACCGGATCGTGACACTCGTGACACAAGGCTAATACATTTGCATACTCAATTGAAAATTTGTAAACAAAAAGTTCACAACTCAGCTAATAATGCCTGTATCCACTTCAGAATTTGTATTTATATTAGTTTTTACATGGCTAATACATTTGCATACTCAATTGTAAATTTGTAAACAAAAAGTTCACATCTCAGCTAATAATGAAATTTGTAAACAAAAAGTTCACAACTCAGCTAATAATGCATGTATCCACTTCAGAATTTGTATTTATATTAGTTTTTACATGGCTAATACATTTGCATACTCAATTGTAAATTTGTAAACAAAAAGTTCACATCTCAGCTAATAATGAAATTTGAAACAAAAAGTTCACATCTCAGCTAATCATGCATGTATCCACTTTAGAATTTGTATTTATATTAGTTTTTACAAGGCTAATACATTTGCATACTCAATTGTAAATTTGTAAACAAAAAGTTCACAACTCAGCTAATAATGCCTGTATCCACTTCAGAATTTGTATTTATATTAGTTTTTACAAGGCTAATACATTTGCATACTCAATTGTAAATTTGTAAACAAAAAGTTCACAACTCAGCTAATAATGCCTGTATCCACTTCAGAATTTGTATTTATATTAGTTTTTACATGGCTAATACATTTGCATACTCAATTGTAAATTTGTAAACAAAAAGTTCACAACTCAGCTAATAATGCATGTATCCACGGCAGAATTTGTACTTATATTAGTTTTTAGAAGGCTAATACATTTGCATACTCAATTGTAAATTTGTAAACAAAAAGTTCACAACTCAGCTAATAATGCCTGAATCCACTTCAGAATTTGTATTTATATTAGTTTTTACAAGGCTAATACATTTGCATACTCAGGTATAAATTTGTAAACAAAAATTTCACAACCCAGCTAATAATGCCTGAATCCACTTCAGAATTTGTATTTATAATAGTTTTTACAAGGCTAATACATTTGCATACTCAATTGTAAATTTGTAAGCAAAAAGTTAACAACTCAGCTAATAATGCATGTATCCACGGCAGAATTTGTACTTATATTAGTTTTTACACGGCTTATACATTTGCATACTCAATTGTAAATTTAAAAACAAAAAGTTCACAACTCAGCTAATAATGCCTGAATCCACTTTAGAATTTGTATTCACAGCTCAGCTAATAATGCATGTATTAACGGCAGAATTTGTACTTATATTAGTTCTTACACGGCTTATAAATTTGCATACTCAATTGTAAATTTGTAAACAAAAAGTTCACAACTCAGATAATAATGCATATATCCACTTCAGAATTTGTAATTATATTAGTTTTTACATGGCTAATACATTTGCATACTCAATTGTAAATTTGTAAACAAAAAGTTCACATCTCAGCTAATAATGAAATTTGAAACAAAAAGTTCACATCTCAGCTAATCATGCATGTATCCACTTTAGAATTTGTATTTATATTAGTTTTTACAAGGCTTATACATTTGCATACTCAATTGTAAATTTGTAAACCAAAAGTTCACAACTCAGCTAATAATGCCTGTATCCACTTCAGAATTTGTATTTATATTAGTTTTTACATGGCTAATACATTTGCATACTCAATTGTAAATTTGTAAACAAAAAGTTCACAACTCCGCTAATAATGCATGTATCCACGGCAGAATTTGTATTTATATTAGTTTTTACAAGGCTAATACATTTGCATACTCAATTGTAAATTTGTAAACAAAAAGTTCACAACTCAGCTAATAATGCCTGAATCCACTTCAGAATTTGTATTTATATTAGTTTTTACAAGGCTAATACATTTGCATACTCAGGTATAAATTTGTAAACAAAAATTTCACAACTCAGCTAATAATGCCTGAATCCACTTCAGAATTTGTATTTATATTAGTTTTTACAAGGCTAATACATTTGCATACTCAATTGTAAATTTGTAAGCAAAAAGTTAACAACTCAGCTAATAATGCATGTATCCACGGCAGAATTTGTACTTATATTAGTTTTTACACGGCTTATACATTTGCATACTCAATTGTAAATTTAAAAACAAAAAGTTCACAACTCAGCTAATAATGCCTGAATCCACTTTAGAATTTGTATTCACAGCTCAGCAAATAATGCATGTATTAACGGCAGAATTTGTACTTATATTAGTTCTTACACGGCTTATAAATTTGCATACTCAATTGTAAATTTGTAAACAAAAAGTTCACAACTCAGATAATAATGCATATATCCACTTCAGAATTTGTATTTATATTAGTTTTTACATGGCTAATACATTTGCATACTCAATTGTAAATTTGTAAACAAAAAGTTTACAACTCAGATAATAATGCATATATCCACTTCAGAATTTGTATTTATATTATTTTTTACATGGCTAATACATTTGCATACTCTATTGTAAATTTGAAAACAAAAAGTTCACAACTCAGCTAATAATACCTGAATCCACTTCAGAATTTGTATTTATATTAGTTTTTACAAGGCTAATACATTTGCATACTCAATTGTAAATTTAAAAACAAAAAGTTCACAACTCAGCTAATAATGCCTGAATCCACTTTAGAATTTGTATTCACAGCTCAGCTAATAATGCATGTATTAACGGCAGAATTTGTACTTATATTAGTTTTTACACGGCTTATACATTTGCATACTCAATTGTAAATTTGAAAACAAAAAGTTCACAACCCAGCTAATAATGCCTGAATCCACTTCAGAATTTGTATTTATATTAGTTTTTACAAGGCTAATATATTTGCATACTCAATTGTAAATTTGTAAGCAAAAAGTTAACAACTCAGCTAATAATGCATGTAGCCACGGCATAAATTGTACTTATATTAGTTTTTACATGGCTAATACATTTTCATACTCAATTGTAAATCTGTAGACAAAAAATTCACAGCTCAGCTAATAATGCATGTATCCACTTCAGAATTTGTATTTATATTCGTTTTTACAAGGCTAATACATTTGCATACTCAATTGTAAATTTGTAAGCAAAAAGTTAACAACTCAGCTAATAATGCATGTATTAACGGCAGAATTTGTACTTATATTAGTTTTTACACGGCTTATACATTTGCATACTCAATTGTAAATTTGAAAACAAAAAGTTCACAACTCAGCTAATAATGCCTGAATCCACTTCAGAATTTGTATTTATATTAGTTTTTACAAGGCTTATACATTTGCATACTCAGGTATAAATTTGTAAACAAAAATTTCACAACTCAGCGAATAATGCCTGAATCCACTTCAGAATTTGCATTTATATTAGTTTTTACAAGGCTAATACATTTGCATACTCAATTGTTAATTTGTAAGCAAAAAGTTAACAACTCAGCTAATAATGCATGTATCCACGGCAGAATTTGTACTTATAT
This sequence comes from Drosophila kikkawai, assembly GCF_030179895.1. NCBI lineage: Eukaryota > Metazoa > Arthropoda > Insecta > Diptera > Drosophilidae > Drosophila > Drosophila kikkawai. Next base: position 19,729 of record NW_027222700.1, read on the forward strand.
TAGTTTTTACACGGCTTATACATTTGCATACTCAATTGTAAATTTGTAAACAAAAAGTTCACAACTCAGCTAATAATGCATGTAGCCACGGCATAAATTGTACTTATATTAGTTTTTACATGGCTAATACATTTTCATACTCAATTGTAAATCTGTAGACAAAAAGTTCACAGCTCAGCTAATAATGCCTGTATCCACTTCAGAATTTGTATTTATATTAGTCTTTACAGGGCTAATTCATTTGCATACTCAATTGTAAATTTGTAAACAAAAAGTTCACAACTCAGCTAATAATGCATTCACTTCAGAATTTGTATTTATATTAGTTTTTACAAGGCTAATACATTTGCATACTCAGGTATAAATTTGTAAACAAAAATTTCACAACTCAGCTAATAATGCCTGAATCCACTTCAGAATTTGTATTTATATTAGCTTTTACAAGGCTTATATATTTGCATACTCAATTGTAAATTTGTAAGCAAGAAGTTAACAACTCAGCTAATAATGCATGTATCCACGGCAGAATTTGTACTTATATTAGTTTTTACACGGCTTATACATTTGCATACTCAATTGTAAATTTGTAAACAAAAAGTTCACAACTCAGCTAATAATGCATGTAGCCACGGCATAAATTGTACTTATATTAGTTTTTACGTGGCTAATACATTTGCATACTCAATTGTAAATTTAAAAACAAAAAGTTCACAACTCAGCTAATAATGCCTGAATCCACTTTAGAATTTGTATTCACAACTCAGCTAATAATGAATGTATTAACGGCAGAATTTGTACTTATATTAGTTTTTACACGGCTTATACATTTGCATACTCAATTGCAAATTTGTAAACAAAAAGTTCACAACTCAGATAATAATGCATTTATCCACTTCAGAATTTGTATTTATATTAGTTTTTACATGGCTAATACATTTGCATACTCAATTGTAAATTTGTAAACAAAAAGTTCACAACTCAGCTAATAATGCATGTAGCCACGGCATAAATTGTACTTATATTAGTTTTTACATAGCTAATACATTTTCATACTCAATTGTAAATCTGTAGACAAAAAGTTCACAGCTCAGCTAATAATGCATGTATCCACTTCAGAATTTGTATTTATATTCGTTTTTACAAGGCTAATACATTTGCATACTCAATTGTAAATTTGTAAACAAAAATTTCACAGCTCAGCTAATAATGCCTGTATCCACTTCAGAATTTGTATTTATATTAGTTTTTACAGGGCTAATTCATTTGCATACTCAATTGTAAATTTGTAAACAAAAAGTTCACAACTCAGCTAATAATGCATTCACTTCAGAATTTGTATTTATATTAGTTTTTACATGGCTAATACATTTGCATGCTCAATTGTAAAATTGTAAACAAAAAGTTCACAACTCAGATAATAGTGCATATATCCACTTCAGAATTTGTAATTATATTAGTTTTTACATGGCTAATATATTTGCATACTCAATTGTAAATTTGTAAACAAAAAGTTCACAACTCAGCTAATAATTCATGTATCCACTTCAGAATTTGTATTTATATTAGTTTTTACAAGGCTAATATATTTGCATACTCAATTGTAAATTTGTAAACAAAAAGTTCACAACTCAGCTAATAATTCATGTATCCACTTCAGAATTTGTATTTATATTAGTTTTTACACGGCTAATACATTTGCATGCTCAATTGTAAAATTGTAAACAAAAAGTTCACAACTCAGATAATAGTGCATATATCCACTTCAGAATTTGTAATTATATTAGTTTTTACATGGCTAATATATTTGCATACTCAATTGTAAATTTGTAAACAAAAAGTTCACAACTCAGCTAATAATTCATGTATCCACTTCAGAATTTGTATTTATATTAGTTTTTACAAGGCTAATACATTTGCATACTCAGGTATAAATTTGTAAACAAAAATTTCACAACTCAGCTAATAATGCCTGAATCCACTTCAGAATTTGTATTTATATTAGTTTTTACAAGGCTAATACATTTGCATACTCAATTGTAAATTTGTAAGCAAAAAGTTAACAACTCAGCTAATAATGCATGTATCCACGGCAGAATTTGTACTTATATTAGTTTTTACACGGCTTATACATTTGCATACTCAATTGTAAATTTAAAAACAAAAAGTTCACAACTCAGCTAATAATGCCTGAATCCACTTTAGAATTTGTATTCACAGCTCAGCAAATAATGCATGTATTAACGGCAGAATTTGTACTTATATTAGTTCTTACACGGCTTATAAATTTGCATACTCAATTGTAAATTTGTAAACAAAAAGTTCACAACTCAGATAATAATGCATATATCCACTTCAGAATTTGTAGTTATATTAGTTTTTACATGGCTAATACATTTGCATACTCAATTGTAAATTTGTAAACAAAAAGTTTACAACTCAGATAATAATGCATATATCCACTTCAGAATTTGTATTTATATTATTTTTACATGGCTAATACATTTGCATACTCTATTGTAAATTTGAAAACAAAAAGTTCACAACTCAGCTAATAATACCTGAATCCACTTCAGAATTTGTATTTATATTAGTTTTTACAAGGCTAATACATTTGCATACTCAATTGTAAATATAAAAACAAAAAGTTCACAACTCAGCTAATAATGCCTGAATCCACTTTAGAATTTGTATTCACAGCTCAGCTAATAATGCATGTATTAACGGCAGAATTTGTACTTATATTAGTTTTTACACGGCTTATACATTTGCATACTTAATTGTAAATTTGAAAACAAAAAGTTCACAACCCAGCTAATAATGCCTGAATCCACTTCAGAATTTGTATTTATATTAGTTTTTACAAGGCTAATACATTTGCATACTCAATTGTAAATTTGTAAGCAAAAAGTTAACAACTCAGCTAATAATGCATGTAGCCACGGCATAAATTGTACTTATATTAGTTTTTACATGGCTAATACATTTTCATACTCAATTGTAAATCTGTAGACAAAAAGTTCACAGCTCAGCTAATAATGCATGTATCCACTTCAGAATTTGTATTTATATTCGTTTTTACAAGGCTAATACATTTGCATACTCAATTGTAAATTTGTAAGCAAAAAGTTAACAAACTCAGCTAATAATGCATGTATTAACGGCAGAATTTGTACTTATATTAGTTTTTACACGGCTTATACATTTGCATACTCAATTGTAAATTTGAAAACAAAAAGTTCACAACTCAGCTAATAATGCCTGAATCCACTTCAGAATTTGTATTTATATTAGTTTTTACAAGGCTTATACATTTGCATACTCAGGTATAAATTTGTAAACAAAAATTTCACAACTCAGCGAATAATGCCTGAATCCACTTCAGAATTTGCATTTATATTAGTTTTTACAAGGCTAATACATTTGCATACTCAATTGTAAATTTGTAAGCAAAAAGTTAACAACTCAGCTAATAATGCATGTATCCACGGCAGAATTTGTACTTATATTAGTTTTTACACGGCTTATACATTTGCATACTCAATTGTAAATTTGTAAACAAAAAGTTCACAACTCAGCTAATAATGCATGTAGCCACGGCATAAATTGTACTTATATTAGTTTTTACATGGCTAATACATTTTCATACTCAATTGTAAATCTGTAGACAAAAAGTTCACAGCTCAGCTAATAATGCCTGTATCCACTTCAGAATTTGTATTTATATTAGTCTTTACAGGGCTAATTCATTTGCATACTCAATTGTAAATTTGTAAACAAAAAGTTCACAACTCAGCTAATAATGCATTCACTTCAGAATTTGTATTTATATTAGTTTTTACAAGGCTAATACATTTGCATACTCAGGTATAAATTTGTAAACAAAAATTTCACAACTCAGCTAATAATGCCTGAATCCACTTCAGAATTTGTATTTATATTAGCTTTTACAAGGCTAATACATTTGCATACTCAATTGTAAATTTGTAAGCAAGAAGTTAACAACTCAGCTAATAATGCATGTATCCACGGCAGAATTTGTACTTATATTAGTTTTTACACGGCTTATACATTTGCATACTCAATTGTGAATTTGTAAACAAAAAGTTCACAACTCAGCTAATAATGCATGTAGCCACGGCATAAATTGTACTTATATTAGTTTTTACGTGGCTAATACATTTGCATACTCAATTGTAAATTTAAAAACAAAAAGTTCACAACTCAGCTAATAATGCCTGAATCCACTTTAGAATTTGTATTCACAACTCAGCTAATAATGAATGTATTAACGGCAGAATTTGTACTTATATTAGTTTTTACACGGCTTATACATTTGCATACTCAATTGCAAATTTGTAAACAAAAAGTTCACAACTCAGATAATAATGCATTTATCCACTTCAGAATTTGTATTTATATTAGTTTTTACATGGCTAATACATTTGCATACTCAATTGTAAATTTGTAAACAAAAAGTTCACAACTCAGCTAATAATGCATGTAGCCACGGCATAAATTGTACTTATATTAGTTTTTACATAGCTAATACATTTTCATACTCAATTGTAAATCTGTAGACAAAAAGTTCACAGCTCAGCTAATAATGCATGTATCCACTTCAGAATTTGTATTTATATTCGTTTTTACAAGGCTAATACATTTGCATACTCAATTGTAAATTTGTAAACAAAAATTTCACAGCTCAGCTAATAATGCCTGTATCCACTTCAGAATTTGTATTTATATTAGTTTTTACAGGGCTAATTCATTTGCATACTCAATTGTAAATTTGTAAACAAAAAGTTCACAACTCAGCTAATAATGCATTCACTTCAGAATTTGTATTTATATTAGTTTTTACACGGCTAATACATTTGCATGCTCAATTGTAAAATTGTAAACAAAAAGTTCACAACTCAGATAATAGTGCATATATCCACTTCAGAATTTGTAATTATATTAGTTTTTACATGGCTAATACATTTGCATACTCAATTGTAAATTTGTAAACAAAAAGTTCACAACTCAGCTAATAATTCATGTATCCACTTCAGAATTTGTATTTATATTAGTTTTTACACGGCTAATACATTTGCATGCTCAATTGTAAAATTGTAAACAAAAAGTTCACAACTCAGATAATAGTGCATATATCCACTTCAGAATTTGTAATTATATTAGTTTTTACATGGCTAATATATTTGCATACTCAATTGTAAATTTGTAAACAAAAAGTTCACAACTCAGCTAATAATTCATGTATCCACTTCAGAATTTGTATTTATATTAGTTTTTACAAGGTTAATACATTTGCATACTCAGGTATAAATTTGTAAACAAAAATTTCACAACTCAGCTAATAATGCCTGAATCCACTTCAGAATTTGTAATTATATTAGTTTTTACAAGGCTAATACATTTGCATACTCAATTGTAAATTTTTAAGCAAAAAGTTAACAACTCAGCTAATAATGCATGTATCCACGGCAGAATTTGTACTTATATTAGTTTTTACACGGCTTATACATTTGCATACTCAATTGTAAATTTGTAAACAAAAAGTTCACAACTCAGATAATAGTGCATATATCCACTTCAGAATTTGTAATTATATTAGTTTTTACATGGCTAATACATTTGCATACTCAATTGTAAATTTGTAAACAAAAAGTTCACAACTCAGCTAATAATTCATGTATCCACTTCAGAATTTGTAATTATATTAGTTTTTACATGGCTAATACATTTGCATACTCAATAGTAAATTTGGAAACAAAAAGTTCACAACTCAGCTAATAATGCCTGAATCCACTTTAGAATTTGTATTTATATTAGTTTTTACACGGCTAATACATTTGCATGCTCAATTGTAAATTTGTAAACAAAAAGTTCTCAACTCAGATAATAGTGCATATATCCACTTCAGAATTTGTAATTATATTAGTTTTTACATGGCTAATACATTTGCATACTCAATTGTAAATTTGTAAACAAAAAGTTCACAACTCAGCTAATAATTCATGTATCCACTTCAGAATTTGTATTTATATTAGTTTTTACACGGCTAATACATTTGCATGCTCAATTGTAAAATTGTAAACAAAAAGTTCACAACTCAGATAATAGTGCATATATCCACTTCAGAATTTGTAATTATATTAGTTTTTACATGGCTAATACATTTGCATACTCAATTGTAAATTTGTAAACAAAAAGTTCACAACTCAGCTAATAATGCCTGAATCCACTTTAGAATTTGTATTTATATTAGTTTTTACACGGCTAATACATTTGCATGCTCAATTGTAAATTTGTAAACAAAAAGTTCACAATTCAGATAATAGTGCATATATCCACTTCAGAATTTGTAATTATATTAGTTTTTACATGGCTAATATATTTGCATACTCAATTGTAAATTTGTAAACAAAAAGTTCACAACTCAGCTAATAATTCATGTATCCACTTCAGAATTTGTATTTATATTAGTTTTTACAAGGTTAATACATTTGCATACTCAGGTATAAATTTGTAAACAAAAATTTCACAACTCAGCTAATAATGCCTGAATCCACTTCAGAATTTGTAATTATATTAGTTTTTACAAGGCTAATACATTTGCATACTCAATTGTAAATTTTTAAGCAAAAAGTTAACAACTCAGCTAATAATGCATGTATCCACGGCAGAATTTGTACTTATATTAGTTTTTACACGGCTTATACATTTGCATACTCAATTGTAAATTTGTAAACAAAAAGTTCACAACTCAGATAATAGTGCATATATCCACTTCAGAATTTGTAATTATATTAGTTTTTACATGGCTAATACATTTGCATACTCAATTGTAAATTTGTAAACAAAAAGTTCACAACTCAGCTAATAATTCATGTATCCACTTCAGAATTTGTAATTATATTAGTTTTTACATGGCTAATACATTTGCATACTCAATAGTAAATTTGTAAACAAAAAGTTCACAACTCAGCTAATAATGCCTGAATCCACTTTAGAATTTGTATTTATATTAGTTTTTACACGGCTAATACATTTGCATGCTCAATTGTAAATTTGTAAACAAAAAGTTCACAACTCAGATAATAGTGCATATATCCACTTCAGAATTTGTAATTATATTAGTTTTTACATGGCTAATACATTTGCATACTCAATTGTAAATTTGTAAACAAAAAGTTCACAACTCAGCTAATAATTCATGTATCCACTTCAGAATTTGTATTTATATTAGTTTTTACACGGCTAATACATTTGCATGCTCAATTGTAAAATTGTAAACAAAAAGTTCACAACTCAGATAATAGTGCATATATCCACTTCAGAATTTGTAATTATATTAGTTTTTACATGGCTAATACATTTGCATACTCAATTGTAAATTTGTAAACAAAAAGTTCACAACTCAGCTAATAATTCATGTATCCACTTCAGAATTTGTATTTATATTAGTTTTTACACGGCTAATACATTTGCATGCTCAATTGTAAAATTGTAAACAAAAAGTTCACAACTCAGATAATAGTGCATACATCCACTTCAGAATTTGTAATTATATTAGTTTTTACATGGCTAATATATTTGCATACTCAATTGTAAATTTGTAAACAAAAAGTTCACAACTCAGCTAATAATTCATGTATCCACTTCAGAATTTGTATTTATATTAGTTTTTACAAGGTTAATACATTTGCATACTCAGGTATAAATTTGTAAACAAAAATTTCACAACTCAGCTAATAATGCCTGAATCCACTTCAGAATTTGTAATTATATTAGTTTTTACAAGGCTAATACATTTGCATACTCAATTGTAAATTTTTAAGCAAAAAGTTAACAACTCAGCTAATAATGCATGTATCCACGGCAGAATTTGTACTTATATTAGTTTTTACACGGCTTATACATTTGCATACTCAATTGTAAATTTGTAAACAAAAAGTTCACAACTCAGATAATAGTGCATATATCCACTTCAGAATTTGTAATTATATTAGTTTTTACATGGCTAATACATTTGCATACTCAATTGTAAATTTGTAAACAAAAAGTTCACAACTCAGCTAATAATTCATGTATCCACTTCAGAATTTGTAATTATATTAGTTTTTACATGGCTAATACATTTGCATACTCAATAGTAAATTTGTAAACAAAAAGTTCACAACTCAGCTAATAATGCCTGAATCCACTTTAGAATTTGTATTTATATTAGTTTTTACACGGCTAATACATTTGCATGCTCAATTGTAAATTTGTAAACAAAAAGTTCACAACTCAGATAATAGTGCATATATCCACTTCAGAATTTGTAATTATATTAGTTTTTACATGGCTAATACATTTGCATACTCAATTGTAAATTTGTAAACAAAAAGTTCACAACTCAGCTAATAATTCATGTATCCACTTCAGAATTTGTATTTATATTAGTTTTTACACGGCTAATACATTTGCATGCTCAATTGTAAAATTGTAAACAAAAAGTTCACAACTCAGATAATAGTGCATATATCCACTTCAGAATTTGTAATTATATTAGTTTTTACATGGCTAATACATTTGCATACTCAATTGTAAATTTGTAAACAAAAAGTTCACAACTCAGCTAATAATGCCTGAATCCACTTTAGAATTTGTATTTATATTAGTTTTTACACGGCTAATACATTTGCATGCTCAATTGTAAATTTGTAAACAAAAAGTTCACAACTCAGATAATAGTGCATATATCCACTTCAGAATTTGTAATTATATTAGTTTTTACATGGCTAATACATTTGCATACTCAATTGTAAATTTGCAAACAAAAAGTTCACAACTCAGCTAATAATTCATGTATCCACTTCAGAATTTGTATTTATATTAGTTTTTACACGGCTAATACATTTGCATGCTCAATTGTAAAATTGTAAACAAAAAGTTCACAACTCAGATAATAGTGCATATATCCACTTCAGAATTTGTAATTATATTAGTTTTTACATGGCTAATACATTTGCATACTCAGGTATAAATTTGTAAACAAAAACTTCACAACTCAGCTAATAATGCCAGAATTTGTATTTATATTAGTTTTTAAACGGCTAATACATTTGCATGCTCAATTGTAAATTTGTAAACAAAAAGTTCACAACTCAGATAATAGTGCATATATCCACTTCAGAATTTGTAATTATATTTGTTTTTACATGGCTAATACATTTGCATACTCAATTGTAAATTTGTAAACAAAAAGTTCACAACTCAGCTAATAATTCATGTATCCGCTTCAGAATTTGTATTTATATTAGTTTTTACAAGGCTAATACATTTGCATACTCAATTGTAAATTTGTAAACAAAAATTTCACAGCTCAGCTAATAATGCCTGTATCCACGGCAGAATTTGTATTTATATTAGTTTTTACAGGGCTAATTCATTTGCATACTCAATTGTAAATTTGTAAACAAAAAGTTGTGGTGGCCAGTCGCAAACCGAAAATAAAATATATGAGAAATACGGAAATTAATTTGTGAACATTGCGAAAATGCAAATCACATTTGAATTCGCATATGCCCACAAGCAAAACGTAGAGTATAGCGGAGAGCGTCGATAGAAGTTTATCTGGCCTGCTCTCGCATACAGCCTACCGGCATAGCGCTAACCCTTTCTCGTGTGCACCGAATGCGTGTGAAGACAGAAAAGGCGAAGAGCGACTGGAAGCACTCCGTTAGGTGAAGTTTGGCAACGCTGCAATTGCGTACAGCTAACTTCTCGAGTCAGAGTTCTCGCTCATTTCATTTTTGGCACTAATAACGTTCGCATGCAAACCGCTGCTGATCGTTGTAATAATAGTGGAAAATTTTCAACCGCGTGGCCGAAAATTTTAAAGTGTTTTCTGGCCAAGGAAAAGGAGTTCACCAGTGCAGAAGGAGTTTCGGAGAAACGAACCCAGCACAAGGGGTAAATATTTCCGTGAAAAGTGCAAATGAAAGGCAGTGTTTAAGTGCATATTTTTGTGTAGGAAAGAGACGGAAGATACGTCGGCCGGCAACTTCAGCGCCAGAGCGGCAGCATTACGCCTGTTCTCGGGTGTTGGTCACCGGCTGGTAGACCGTTTTGGAGGCCGCTGGCCGAGATCAGTGCGACAACCGCCGTACTCTTTTGGACGTGCCACGCGCTGACTGCCACGTTTGAGGTTGGAATCGACCTGCGAGCGAGCACGCCCAGCCCCCATCGGCCTTAACCTCAAATTTTGAGCGACACTTCGGCCGCGACACCGTGTGCCACATGAAGGTTCGGATTTAACCTTAATCCGACCTGCCGTTCCCAATCAGCCAATCCATCCCAGGCGTGGTGTCGGAGTACCCATGCGGGTTAGGCTACCCTAAGGAACGCGAGGAGGAGGAGAAGGAGCTACGAGCTCCTGCAGAAGCAACGACGATCGGTTGACCGTTGGTTTTGCTGCCGTAACTAGAAGGAGGAGACGAATGTGAGGCGACGCTAGCCTGCACTTTACGCGCACGTGCCACGTGCGGCACCATATCCCAGAGCGGGATGAAATAAGGAGAACAGACCTCTCGTCTGGCATGCGAAGACGCCAAACCCTTCGTATGCGGTGAATCGAACAGGAGATCTGGAGGAGAATGCCGCAAGGAGGCATCGCCATGTGCAGAGCTGCAGCCAATCAACGTTGACGTGTGCTGCAGATAATTTTCTTTGTTTAGGGATTCAGAGCCAATGTGCTGAAATTGTAGATCTAATTTTTTGATAATAATACTGTTTGTATTCAAGTAATGTAAATTTAGGGCCGTTTGAGCAACACAAAAATAATATTTGTCAGAAGCTAACAACATTTCTTGATTAAATCTAGCACAGCGTCTTCGATGGGCCCACCGAACCTGCTTCAACCGGATTTGTGAGTAAGTGAGATCTCTCCTTATATAAAAAAAAAAAAAAAAAAAAAAAAAACATATTGATTTCTGACTTTAAAAAATATATTACATTTTTGTGTGTGCATTTAAATAACGAAACGCTATATAATTAGTCGATTGATATTTACATATTTTTTTTTACAATTCAATTAAAGTAAATTTTCGTAGCATTATGATTAGGAGTAAATACACCGTAAGCAGCGATAAGAATTTTTGGAGCGAATAAGATTTTGTAGATGATAAGAAGATGCGATTGGATAACGCTTTGTTATTGTTTTGGGCATTAGGCCAATATGATTGAATTTATGCGATACTTTGTTTTGATTGATTGATTCTTTTTCCAATATGTTGGAGTAATTTGAATTAGTTTTCGTGGATCGATCTTGATGCTGCCGCAATGTGAATTAGAATTATAATATAATAATAAACTTTGATTAAGGGATAACCGCAAACATAATCTCTCGAGTTATCATGGCAGGGAGGGTACAGAAAGGGATGGCGAATAACAGCTAGCCACCCCTACTCCTGGTGTTCTCTTGATTAGTTTACTGGTCCGTCCGCGCATTCCAGAATCCGAATATATCCTTTGTTGTTTTGAACTGTAGATTACAGTTAGTGCACTTAAAACTTTTCTTTTGCGTAGTGCAGTGTGTATATAGGGAAGATGAGGAAAACCCACGACAATCCGACGAGCTTAGCAAAGAGCAATGCTAGAAGTGCACGAAACCGAATCTCCTTATACACTAGGTTACCCTTAACCCGGTGAACACAGGCCAGGGAGCCCTGACGGGCAACCGACGAACCTAGTCTGGCTGACATAGAAAGACAAGGGGGAACCGACTAGCTGGCTGGCTACTACATAGAAAGAAAATGGCGCCCAAACGTGGGGCGGATAGCCGTATACCTATCGCTGTATGTTGACTACATAAGAAGAAAATGCCACAACCAATTTGGGGCAAGCAACAGTGAGACTTCTAGACACCGAAACCGACTAGAGATTGCCAGATTTCTAAGTGCAGGAAACTAGAATGAAACTCAGCTCCACGATTTTGCTCTAGTAGTTACCAATAATTGTATTAGTGTCTGCTGAAGTTTAGTTTCAGGTCTTTTCAGTTTATGTAATGATCTCTAAGAATTCGAGGCCGGAATCGCGATCTTGATTCGAGTAATCTACGGATTAGGTCGACCACTCAGTTTGAAGTATTCATGTAATCTTGGAAGGATTGAAAGTAACAATAAGTAGAACTTATTTGCGGATTTGGATGAATTTGAATTAGGTCTCTAGGAATTGCGATTGTATTTCGAGTAATCTACGGAATAGTCGACCAGAACCAACAGTTCACTTGATATCTCATTTCCATGAATGTTCTTTAAACTTGCTTTTAGACTACGGGAGTCTGTTCAATGGAATTGCAAAGTATTGGAGGTACTTCGATCTTTGACCGGTTCAGATAAAGTAACTCGAGAAGCAAGCACTCAAACTATATTTTTTTTTATTAATTTTGCTTTGAAATTTAACTTTTTGTAAGCTATCAAGAAACATAAGGAGTTTAATTCACATAGCGAGCATGCAGTCATTATAAGATCAATCACGAAACTATTGAATTTATTTGTATATAACCAAAGTATTTTTTTGCGATATGTCAGTACGTCACAGCAACGTCGATTTATCTGCCGCAGCAGGCGGCGAAATTACATCTTGTACAATTTGTACGCAACCATTGAGCGCAAGCGATTTAACAGCAACTACTCCTTGCGGTCATACATTCCACCATCAGTGTATCAGGGATCATATGATTGATTCCAATGGATGTCCAATGTGCAATCGAGAATGCACAGCACAACAATTGTCCTTGTCGAACAACAATCTTTTAGCGGAATTGTCAGCTGCGGATCGTAGATTAGGAGGTACTAATACTGTCAACAACGATTTACCGGCTTGCAGCGTGTCGATTGAGCATACGAACAGAGGTAGAGCAGGCGGAAGAAGAGGCAGGAATACAGGTCAACGCCGAGGCGGCGGACAACGAACAGGAATGACGCTGAGGTCAGGTCGCAATAATCCAGCGAACCACCTCGAGCAAAGTCTTGACACAGATTCTGTAAGAGATATTTCTAGGGCAGACAATTTAGAGGACATAGAGAGAGTAGTACAGACAGCCATGCAGGCACAGCAACAAGTCATTAGGCAAGAACTTTCAGAGTTTATACGAGCGCAAGTAGCGAACCTACAGCTTGGTGGTTCTGCTCAAACTCCGAATAGGAGAATGAACGATAGACGAGATCAACCAAGGGAAGCTCATTCAGCAGAAACGGTTTACCATGATATTCATCTAAACACTCAGCGCGTCGATAGATCGGGTTCTACAGTTCAGCCAGAAAAGGTGCCGAGCATCATTCAGAGTTGGCACATCAAGTTTGATGGATTAAAGGACGGGTTACAGACAGAAGAGTTCCTTTATCGCATACAGGCATTAGCACAGCAAAATTTAAATGGGAATCGTCAGCTTCTATGTGACCATCTCCATTTATTTTTCGCTGGCAAAGCGAGCGAATGGTACTGGAAATTCCACCGTTCGTTTCCCCAGTTTAACTGGATTCTATTTTGCAGAGAATTTCGGAATAAGTTCAAGGAGAGTGACTCGTGTAGTAGCCAGCCAGCTAGTCGGTTCCCCCTTGTCTTTCTATGTCAGCCAGACTAGGTTCGTCGGTTGCCCGTCAGGGCTCCCTGGCCTGTGTTCACCGGGTTAAGGGTAACCTAGTGTATAAGGAGATTCGGTTTCGTGCACTTCTAGCATTGCTCTTTGCTAAGCTCGTCGGATTGTCGTGGGTTTTCCTCATCTTCCCTATATACACACTGCACTACGCAAAAGAAAAGTTTTAAGTGCACTAACTGTAATCTACAGTTCAAAACAACAAAGGATATATTCGGATTCTGGAATGCGCGGACGGACCAGTAAGTTAATCAAGAGAACACCAGGAGTAGGGGTGGCTAGCTGTTATTCGCCATCCCTTTCTGTACCCTCCCTGCCATGATAACTCGAGAGATTATGTTTGCGGTTATCCCTTAATCAAAGTTTATTATTATATTATAATTCTAATTCACATTGCGGCAGCATCAAGATCGATCCACGAAAACTAATTCAAATTACTCCAACATATTGGAAAAAGAATCAATCAATCAAAACAAAGTATCGCATAAATTCAATCATATTGGCCTAATGCCCAAAACAATAACAAAGCGTTATCCAATCGCATCTTCTTATCATCTACAAAATCTTATTCGCTCCAAAAATTCTTATCGCTGCTTACGGTGTATTTACTCCTAATCATAATGCTACGAAAATTTACTTTAATTGAATTGTAAAAAAAATATGTAAATATCAATCGACTAATTATATAGCGTTTCGTTATTTAAATGCACACACAAAAATGTAATATATTTTAAAAGTCAGAAATCAATATGTTTTTTTTTTTTTTTTTCTATAAGGAGAGATCTCACTTACTCACAAATCCGGTTGAAGCAGGTTCGGTGGGCCCATCGAAGACGCTGTGCTAGATTTAATCAAGAAATGTTGTTAACTTCTGACAAATATTATTTTTGTGTTGCTCAAACGGCCCTAAATTTACATTACTTGAATACAAACAGTATTATTATCAAAAAATTAGATCTACAATTTCAGCACATTGGCTCTGAATCCCTAAACAAAGAAAATTATCTGCAGCACACGTCAACGTTGATTGGCTGCAGCTCTGCACATGGCGATGCCTCCTTGCGGCATTCTCCTCCAGATCTCCTGTTCGATTCACCGCATACGAAGGGTTTGGCGTCTTCGCATGCCAGACGAGAGGTCTGTTCTCCTTATTTCATCCCGCTCTGGGATATGGTGCCGCACGTGGCACGTGCGCGTAAAGTGTAGGCTAGCGTCGCCTCACATTCGTCTCCTCCTTCTAGTTACGGCAGCAAAACCAACGGTCAACCGATCGTCGTTGCTTCTGCAGGAGCTCGTAGCTCCTTCTCCTCCTCCTCGCGTTCCTTAGGGTAGCCTAACCCGCATGGGTACTCCGACACCACGCCTGGGATGGATTGGCTGATTGGGAACGGCAGGTCGGATTAAGGTTAAACCCGAACCTTCATGTGGCACACGGTGTCGCGGCCGAAGTGTCGCTCAAAATTTGAGGTTAAGGCCGATGGGGGTTGGGCGTGCTCGCGCGCAGGTCGATTCCAACCTCAAACGTGGCAGTCAGCGCGTGGCACGTCCAAAAGAGTACGGCGGTTGTCGCACTGATCTCGGCCAGCGGCCTCCAAAACGGCCTACCAGCCGGTGACCAACACCCGAGAACTGGCGTAAGGCTGCCGCTCTGGCGCTGAAGTTGCCGGCCGACGTATCTTCCGTCTCTTTCCTACACAAAAATATGCACTTAAACACTGCCTTTCACTTGCACTTTTCACGGAAATATTTACCCCTTGTGCTGGGTTCGTTTCTCCGAAACTCCTTCTGCACTGGTGAACTCCTTTTCCTTGGCCAGAAAACACTTTAAAATTTTCGGCCACGCGGTTGAAAATTTTCCACTATTATTACAACGATCAGCAGCGGTTTGCATGCGAACGTTATTAGTGCCAAAAATGAAATGAGCGAGAACTCTGACTCGAGAAGTTAGCTGTACGCAATTGCAGCGTTGCCAAACTTCACCTAACGGAGTGCTTCCAGTCGCTCTTCGCCTTTTCTGCCTTCACACGCATTCGGTGCACACGAGAAAGGGTTAGCGCTATGCCGGTAGGCTGTATGCGAGAGCAGGCCAGATAAACTTCTATCGACGCTCTCCGCTATACTCTACGTTTTGCTTGTGGGCATATGCGAATTCAAATGTGATTTGCATTTTCGCAATGTTCACAAATTAATTTCCGTATTTCTCATATATTTTATTTTCGGTTTGCGACTGGCCACCACACCACAGTTAACTTTGCAAGAGGTTTAACTCGCAGAAGGGTTAACTGACAAAAACAAAGGTCAGTTGCAAATTCCCTATCTGTGTCATGTTCTGATATCTTTCAGGTGATATACGCCCAAGGACTTGTTCGATTCGTTAGCTAGTTCGTAATACGTCGGGCTGATTTTCTTCGTTATTGATGCTTTGACGAAAACGGGTGCTAGCTTGCTACTGAACTTCTTGCCAGCATTGCTTTGAGCAAAACTGCGAGCGAATACGGCGTCTCCCACTTTCTAGTGCACGACTCGACTACGCAAATTGTATACCCTAGCATTTGCTGCATGTGATTCCGAAATCTTCTTTCTAGCTTGCTGTCTCGCTACCTGTAACATGTCGGCTGTTTTTATAGCTACATCGTCAGATAATGAATTCAGATTTCGAAGCAACTCATAATCCTGTCCATTGGCTATCATGTTCTGTCCAAAACAAAGAAAATACGGGGAAAACCCTGTACTCCTATGAATACTTGATCTTAGTGATGCACTTATCGCATCGATATTTAAGTCCCAATTCGTGTGGTCCGATCCGATATAAGCTCTGATCGCGGCTAGGATCGACCTATTTACACGCTCGCTTGCATTCGCTTGCGGCGAATAAATTGCTGTACATATCTGTTTAATTCCGAACTTGGTTAGAAACGCTCTGAAATGACCCGATTTAAATTGTGATCCGTTATCGGTCAGTATCGATTCTGGAGTACCGAAGGTGTAAAATACGTGTTTCTCGAGATACTCACAGATCCTTTCAGATGTAAACTTCCGAAGTGGCTGCAAGAAATGGAATTTAGTGCAGTGATCAACTACAATTAAAAGTCCTATGTTCCCTTTCTTTGACCTTGGATATGGACCGAGAAGATCCATGTATAGTCGCTGAAATGGACGATCAGATGTAACGGGTTTACCCATAGGTGGTCTAAGAACTTTGTTAGGGCTCTTTGTTGATTTACAAACGCTACAATCTGAGACATAATTACGAATTTGAGTAACCATTCCTGGCCAGAATAGATGACGTCTGATCTTTTCGATCATCTTGTTCATGCCGATGTGAGCAGCATCGGGTGAATCATGTGCTCGCGCTAGTACTTGGTCGATGAGGTTTATTGGAATCCAAAGCTTCCATGACTCGTCTTGCAACACTTCTCCCTTAGCTGGTTCAGTTCTCTTATACACAAATTTGTCCACGACCCTGAGATCAGGAAGACGTGACTGGTTGTCCTGAATCCTTTTTCTCAGTTCGACGTACTGTTCTGAATTGAAATCAACCGAATTCAAGTCGATAATTGGTCCAAGATCCGTTATGCTCGACACTTCTGCCTCTTCGCGTCGCGAAAGCGCGTCAGCTACGACATTTTCAGATCCCTTTCGATGTTGAATCGTAAACGAAAATCCTTGCAGACGAATGGCCCATCTGGCTAGACGTCCTGATAAATCCTTCTGTCGCATTAGCCATTGAAGTGAAGCATGATCGGTAATCACACAGAACTCTTGACCTTCAATGTATGCTCTGAACTTATTGATGCCCTTGATTACAGCTAAGCACTCTAACTCGGTAACCGAATAATTTCGCTGTGCTTTAGACAGTTTTTCAGACATATATGCTATCGGTAGTTCGACTCCCTCCTCGTTTTCTTGAACTAAGACACACCCGAGACCATATAAACTTGCATCGCAAAGCAGTATAAACGGCTTCTTGAAATCTGGTGTTCTCAAAACTGGAGATGAGATTAACTTGGACTTGAGTTGAACAAATGCGTCCTCTGCTTCTTGAGTCCATGTAAGAACTTTGTTCTTCTTAAGCAAATCTGTCAGTGGTACGGCTATTGCGGCATAGTTGTCCACAAAACGTCGGTACCAACCGGCTAACCCTAGAAATCTGCGCAACTGTTTGACCGTAGTGGGTACAGGAAAATTTTCGATCGCGCTTACTTTCTCTGGATCGACTTTCAGCTCACCATCACCAATGACAAAGCCTAAATATCTGATTTGGGTCATGCAGAACTTTGACTTGGCTATGTTTATCGTTAGATTCGCGTCACGGAGATAACCTGCTATTTCCTCTAACAGTTTCATATGGGATTCGAAATCGTCAGAAAGCACCAAAAGATCGTCTAAGTAGACAAATACTCTCGTACGCAATTTCGCTGGGATAGCCAAATCCATCAATCTACACAAAGTTTGGGCCGCATTACAGAGACCAAAAGGCATAACCTTATATTGGTATAACGGCCGGTTCGGTATCGTAAATGCGGTATATTGTCTGGACTTCTCCTCGAGAGGTATTTGCCAAAACGCGTGTTTCATATCAAGGCCTGTGATGAAGCGTGCGGGAGGTAAACGACTAAGTATACCGTCTATGTGCGGTAGTGGATATGCATCCTTAACAGTCAGCTTATTCACTTCCCTAGAATCTAGACATAAGCGAACTTTAGGTCCTTTCCTCACGAGAACACAGTTGCTGCTCCATGGACTTTTGGATTCTTCTATTACGCCTAGCGCTAGCATGTTCTCTAATTCGGAAAACATGAGATTTTCTTTTGCTGGCGATATTGGCCAATGACGCTGCTTAACTGGTTTCGCCTCTGCTACATCAATACAATGTTCCATCAAATGTGTTCGACCAAGACCATTCTTTTCGTAAGAAGGCAATTTGTCGATAACTGAGTCTAGTCTTACTTTTTGTTGTGCTGACAGCACGTGAATATCCGGATTCTCCGTAGCTTCGTCTTCTCGACCTATGTCTAACTCTGCTATAGAGATTTTATCATCCATAATCTTACTGAGCAATCCAAAATCGCGCCAGAAGTCTATGCCAAGATAAACATCTTGATCAAGCTCCGGAATTACAAAAAACTGTATCGGCTTCTTAACTCCCCGATAGACAATTTCTAACTCGAGTCTTCCAACTACTGTACTTTTCGAGTTGTTTGCTGTTCGAATTCTGCCTGAGCATTTACGCATTCTAGGATGGTGTTCTAGCTCCTTGGCTGCTGTTCCACCGATGCAACTTATGGATGCACCTGAATCCAACAAAGCTAGGTATTTATGCTCGTCAATGTTGATATCTGTATAAACACGATTATCAGACTTCATAAAGATTGCGGAAATTAGTTTCTGGCGACTGCCTCGAACTGCTTTCCAAAAACTTCGCAGACGCTTGGTTGAACGTCTTGTTTTGCAAACGCAGGAGCAAGAACTGACTTCTCCGAAGATTCGCTGTCTTGCGGCTGCGTAATTCGCTACTCTGACATGAAATGGCTGGTAATGATTGACATTAATCGGTTTAGGTTCGTCCGGTTTGTTATTTGATTCGTCTGGGTTTATTATTACTAATGGTTCTGTCTGTGTACCACTATCAGAATTTACTGTCTCGGATGCGACGTGTGGCAAGATTTGACCGGCGCATCCATCGGATAGTTTTCCGAAGGGTTGCATTTTTGACACCTGGGCTTGAACGTATTCTTTGCTCCGCACCCGTAGCAAAAGATGGTGCGAACTTCAAGACAATCATCAAAACGATGTCCAAGTTTGTCGCAATTCCAACACTTAAGTTGCTTTCGCTGTATAGCCGCAACATCAGCTGTTTCACTATCATCAAACTCTTCTTCTATTTGAGACACAAAAGATCGTTGCTGAAAACCACCTCTGACTGATTGAGCTTTCATTTGCCTACAAAATTGTTCGTGCGTACGGACTTCCTCCCTGAGATGAGCTAACGTGTCTATACGCAAATGCATAAGTTCATATCGTAGTGAAGGTTTCGCTTGTCGAATAAGAAGCCTCACTAACGATTCTTCTGAGATCGGCGTGCTCAAGCGAGACACAAGTTTCTCTACTTGGAATTGGTAGTCTTCAAAAGGTTCTTTTTCAGCTTGACGCCTACTGTTTATGAACTCCCAAATGTCCATGTCCGAGTCACTCTCCTTGAACTTATTCCGAAATTCTCTGCAAAATAGAATCCAGTTAAACTGAGGAAACGAACGGTGGAATTTCCAGTACCATTCGCTCGCTTTGCCAGCGAAAAATAAATGGAGATGGTCACATAGAAGCTGACGATTCCCATTTAAATTTTGCTGTGCTAATGCCTGTATGCGATAAAGGAACTCTTCTGTCTGTAACCCGTCCTTTAATCCATCAAACTTGATGTGCCAACTCTGAATGATGCTCGGCACCTTTTCTGGCTGAACTGTAGAACCCGATCTATCGACGCGCTGAGTGTTTAGATGAATATCATGGTAAACCGTTTCTGCTGAATGAGCTTCCCTTGGTTGATCTCGTCTATCGTTCATTCTCCTATTCGGAGTTTGAGCAGAACCACCAAGCTGTAGGTTCGCTACTTGCGCTCGTATAAACTCTGAAAGTTCTTGCCTAATGACTTGTTGCTGTGCCTGCATGGCTGTCTGTACTACTCTCTCTATGTCCTCTAAATTGTCTGCCCTAGAAATATCTCTTACAGAATCTGTGTCAAGACTTTGCTCGAGGTGGTTCGCTGGATTATTGCGACCTGACCTCAGCGTCATTCCTGTTCGTTGTCCGCCGCCTCGGCGTTGACCTGTATTCCTGCATCTTCTTCCGCCTGCTCTACCTCTGTTCGTATGCTCAATCGACACGCTGCAAGCCGGTAAATCGTTGTTGACAGTATTAGTACCTCCTAATCTACGATCCGCAGCTGACAATTCCGCTAAAAGATTGTTGTTCGACAAGGACAATTGTTGTGCTGTGCATTCTCGATTGCACATTGGACATCCATTGGAATCAATCATATGATCCCTGATACACTGATGGTGGAATGTATGACCGCAAGGAGTAGTTGCTGTTAAATCGCTTGCGCTCAATGGTTGCGTACAAATTGTACAAGATGTAATTTCGCCGCCTGCTGCGGCAGATAAATCGACGTTGCTGTGACGTACTGACATATCGCAAAAAAATACTTTGGTTATATACAAATAAATTCAATAGTTTCGTGATTGATCTTATAATGACTGCATGCTCGCTATGTGAATTAAACTCCTTATGTTTCTTGATAGCTTACAAAAAGTTAAATTTCGAAGCAAAATTAATAAAAAAAAATATAGTTTGAGTGCTTGCTTCTCGAGTTACTTTATCTGAACCGGTCAAAGATCGAAGTACCTCCAATACTTTGCAATTCCATTGAACAGACTCCCGTAGTCTAAAAGCAAGTTTAAAGAACATTCATGGAAATGAGATATCAAGTGAACTGTTGGTTCTGGTCGACTATTCCGTAGATTACTCGAAATACAATCGCAATTCCTAGAGACCTAATTCAAATTCATCCAAATCCGCAAATAAGTTCTACTTATTGTTACTTTCAATCCTTCCAAGATTACATGAATACTTCAAACTGAGTGGTCGACCTAATCCGTAGATTACTCGAATCAAGATCGCGATTCCGGCCTCGAATTCTTAGAGATCATTACATAAACTGAAAAGACCTGAAACTAAACTTCAGCAGACACTAATACAATTATTGGTAACTACTAGAGCAAAATCGTGGAGCTGAGTTTCATTCTAGTTTCCTGCACTTAGAAATCTGGCAATCTCTAGTCGGTTTCGGTGTCTAGAAGTATCACTGTTGCTTGCCCCAAATTGGTTGTGGCATTTTCTTCTTATGTAGTCAACATACAGCGATAGGTATACGGCTATCCGCCCCACGTTTGGGCGCCATTTTCTTTCTATGTTGTACTCCTACAGCTATCTAGCCCCACGTTGGGCGCCATTTTCTTTCTATGTAGTAGCCAGCCAGCTAGTCGGTTCCCCCTTGTCTTTCTATGTCAGCCAGACTAGGTTCGTCGGTTGCCCGTCAGGGCTCCCTGGCCTGTGTTCACCGGGTTAAGGGTAACCTAGTGTATAAGGAGATTCGGTTTCGTGCACTTCTAGCATTGCTCTTTGCTAAGCTCGTCGGATTGTCGTGGGTTTTCCTCATCTTCCCTATATACACACTGCACTACGCAAAAGAAAAGTTTTAAGTGCACTAACTGTAATCTACAGTTCAAAACAACAAAGGATATATTCGGATTCTGGAATGCGCGGACGGACCAGTAAGTTAATCAAGAGAACACCAGGAGTAGGGGTGGCTAGCTGTTATTCGCCATCCCTTTCTGTACCCTCCCTGCCATGATAACTCGAGAGATTATGTTTGCGGTTATCCCTTAATCAAAGTTTATTATTATATTATAATTCTAATTCACATTGCGGCAGCATCAAGATCGATCCACGAAAACTAATTCAAATTACTCCAACATATTGGAAAAAGAATCAATCAATCAAAACAAAGTATCGCATAAATTCAATCATATTGGCCTAATGCCCAAAACAATAACAAAGCGTTATCCAATCGCATCTTCTTATCATCTACAAAATCTTATTCGCTCCAAAAATTCTTATCGCTGCTTACGGTGTATTTACTCCTAATCATAATGCTACGAAAATTTACTTTAATTGAATTGTAGAAAAAATATGTAAATATCAATCGACTAATTATATAGCGTTTCGTTATTTAAATGCACACACAAAAATGTAATATATTTTAAAAGTCAGAAATCAATATGTTTTTTTTTTTTTTTTTTCTATAAGGAGAGATCTCACTTACTCACAAATCCGGTTGAAGCAGGTTCGGTGGGCCCATCGAAGACGCTGTGCTAGATTTAATCAAGAAATGTTGTTAACTTCTGACAAATATTATTTTTGTGTTGCTCAAACGGCCCTAAATTTACATTACTTGAATACAAACAGTATTATTATCAAAAAATTAGATCTACAATTTCAGCACATTGGCTCTGAATCCCTAAACAAAGAAAATTATCTGCAGCACACGTCAACGTTGATTGGCTGCAGCTCTGCACATGGCGATGCCTCCTTGCGGCATTCTCCTCCAGATCTCCTGTTCGATTCACCGCATACGAAGGGTTTGGCGTCTTCGCATGCCAGACGAGAGGTCTGTTCTCCTTATTTCATCCCGCTCTGGGATATGGTGCCGCACGTGGCACGTGCGCGTAAAGTGTAGGCTAGCGTCGCCTCACATTCGTCTCCTCCTTCTAGTTACGGCAGCAAAACCAACGGTCAACCGATCGTCGTTGCTTCTGCAGGAGCTCGTAGCTCCTTCTCCTCCTCCTCGCGTTCCTTAGGGTAGCCTAACCCGCATGGGTACTCCGACACCACGCCTGGGATGGATTGGCTGATTGGGAACGGCAGGTCGGATTAAGGTTAAACCCGAACCTTCATGTGGCACACGGTGTCGCGGCCGAAGTGTCGCTCAAAATTTGAGGTTAAGGCCGATGGGGGTTGGGCGTGCTCGCGCGCAGGTCGATTCCAACCTCAAACGTGGCAGTCAGCGCGTGGCACGTCCAAAAGAGTACGGCGGTTGTCGCACTGATCTCGGCCAGCGGCCTCCAAAACGGCCTACCAGCCGGTGACCAACACCCGAGAACTGGCGTAAGGCTGCCGCTCTGGCGCTGAAGTTGCCGGCCGACGTATCTTCCGTCTCTTTCCTACACAAAAATATGCACTTAAACACTGCCTTTCACTTGCACTTTTCACGGAAATATTTACCCCTTGTGCTGGGTTCGTTTCTCCGAAACTCCTTCTGCACTGGTGAACTCCTTTTCCTTGGCCAGAAAACACTTTAAAATTTTCGGCCACGCGGTTGAAAATTTTCCACTATTATTACAACGATCAGCAGCGGTTTGCATGCGAACGTTATTAGTGCCAAAAATGAAATGAGCGAGAACTCTGACTCGAGAAGTTAGCTGTACGCAATTGCAGCGTTGCCAAACTTCACCTAACGGAGTGCTTCCAGTCGCTCTTCGCCTTTTCTGCCTTCACACGCATTCGGTGCACACGAGAAAGGGTTAGCGCTATGCCGGTAGGCTGTATGCGAGAGCAGGCCAGATAAACTTCTATCGACGCTCTCCGCTATACTCTACGTTTTGCTTGTGGGCATATGCGAATTCAAATGTGATTTGCATTTTCGCAATGTTCACAAATTAATTTCCGTATTTCTCATATATTTTATTTTCGGTTTGCGACTGGCCACCACACTCGGACATGGACATTTGGGAGTTCATAAACAGTAGGCGTCAAGCTGAAAAAGAACCTTTTGAAGACTACCAATTCCAAGTAGAGAAACTTGTGTCTCGCTTGAGCACGCCGATCTCAGAAGAATCGTTAGTGAGGCTTCTTATTCGACAAGCGAAACCTTCACTACGATATGAACTTATGCATTTGCGTATAGACACGTTAGCTCATCTCAGGGAGGAAGTCCGTACGCACGAACAATTTTGTAGGCAAATGAAAGCTCAATCAGTCAGAGGTGGTTTTCAGCAACGATCTTTTGTGTCTCAAATAGAAGAAGAGTTTGATGATAGTGAAACAGCTGAAGTTGCGGCTATACAGCGAAAGCAACTTAAGTGTTGGAATTGCGACAAACTTGGACATCGTTTTGATGATTGTCTTGAAGTTCGCACCATCTTTTGCTACGGGTGCGGAGCAAAGAATACGTTCAAGCCCAGGTGTCAAAAATGCAACCCTTCGGAAAACTATCCGATGGATGCGCCGGTCAAATCTTGCCACACGTCGCATCCGAGACAGTAAATTCTGATAGTGGTACACAGACAGAACCATTAGTAATAATAAACCCAGACGAGTCAAATAACAAACCGGACGAACCTAAACCGATTAATGTCAATCATTACCAGCCATTTCATGTCAGAGTAGCGAATTACGCAGCCGCAAGACAGCGAATCTTCGGAGAAGTCAGTTCTTGCTCCTGCGTTTGCAAAACAAGACGTTCAACCAAGCGTCTGCGAAGTTTTTGGAAAGCAGTTCGAGGCAGTCGCCCGAAACTAATTTCCGCAATCTTTATGAAGTCTGATAATCGTGTTTATACAGATATCAACATTGACGAGCATAAATACCTAGCTTTGTTGGATTCAGGTGCATCCATAAGTTGCATCGGTGGAACAGCAGCCAAGGAACTAGAACACCATCCTAGAATGCGTAAATGCTCAGGCAGAATTCGAACAGCAAACAACTCGAAAAGTACAGTAGTTGGAAGACTCGAGTTAGAAATTGTCTATCGGGGAGTTAAGAAGCCGATACAGTTTTTTGTAATTCCGGAGCTTGATCAAGATGTTTATCTTGGCATAGACTTCTGGCGTGATTTTGGATTGCTCAGTAAGATTATGGATGATAAAATCTCTATAGCAGAGTTAGACATAGGTCGAGAAGACGAAGCTACGGAGAATCCGGATATTCACGTGCTGTCAGCACAACAAAAAGTAAGACTAGACTCAGTTATCGACAAATTGCCTTCTTACGAAAAGAATGGTCTTGGTCGAACACATTTGATGGAACATTGTATTGATGTAGCAGAGGCGAAACCAGTTAAGCAGCGTCATTGGCCAATATCGCCAGCAAAAGAAAATCTCATGTTTTCCGAATTAGAGAACATGCTAGCGCTAGGCGTAATAGAAGAATCCAAAAGTCCATGGAGCAGCAACTGTGTTCTCGTGAGGAAAGGACCTAAAGTTCGCTTATGTCTAGATTCTAGGGAAGTGAATAAGCTGACTGTTAAGGATGCATATCCACTACCGCACATAGACGGTATACTTAGTCGTTTACCTCCCGCACGCTTCATCACAGGCCTTGATATGAAACACGCGTTTTGGCAAATACCTCTCGAGGAGAAGTCCAGACAATATACCGCATTTACGATACCGAACCGGCCGTTATACCAATATAAGGTTATGCCTTTTGGTCTCTGTAATGCGGCCCAAACTTTGTGTAGATTGATGGATTTGGCTATCCCAGCGAAATTGCGTACGAGAGTATTTGTCTACTTAGATGATCTTTTGGTGCTTTCTGACGATTTCGAATCCCATATGAAACTGTTAGAGGAAATAGCAGGTTATCTCCGTGACGCGAATCTAACGATAAACATAGCCAAGTCAAAGTTCTGCATGACCCAAATCAGATATTTAGGCTTTGTCATTGGTGATGGTGAGCTGAAAGTCGATCCAGAGAAAGTAAGCGCGATCGAAAATTTTCCTGTACCCACTACGGTCAAACAGTTGCGCAGATTTCTAGGGTTAGCTGGTTGGTACCGACGTTTTGTGGACAACTATGCCGCAATAGCCGTACCACTGACAGATTTGCTTAAGAAGAACAAAGTTCTTACATGGACTCAAGAAGCAGAGGACGCATTTGTTCAACTCAAGTCCAAGTTAATCTCATCTCCAGTTTTGAGAACACCAGATTTCAAGAAGCCGTTTATACTGCTTTGCGATGCAAGTTTATATGGTCTCGGGTGTGTCTTAGTTCAAGAAAATGAGGAGGGAGTCGAACTACCGATAGCATATATGTCTGAAAAACTGTCTAAAGCACAGCGAAATTATTCGGTTACCGAGTTAGAGTGCTTAGCTGTAATCAAGGGCATCAATAAGTTCAGAGCATACATTGAAGGTCAAGAGTTCTGTGTGATTACCGATCATGCTTCACTTCAATGGCTAATGCGACAGAAGGATTTATCAGGACGTCTAGCCAGATGGGCCATTCGTCTGCAAGGATTTTCGTTTACGATTAAACATCGAAAGGGATCTGAAAATGTCGTAGCTGACGCGCTTTCGCGACGCGAAGAGGCAGAAGTGTCGAGCATAACGGATCTTGGACCAATTATCGACTTGAATTCGGTTGATTTCAATTCAGAACAGTACGTCGAACTGAGAAAAAGGATTCAGGACAACCAGTCACGTCTTCCTGATCTCAGGGTCGTGGACAAATTTGTGTATAAGAGAACTGAACCAGCTAAGGGAGAAGTGTTGCAAGACGAGTCATGGAAGCTTTGGATTCCAATAAACCTCATCGACCAAGTACTAGCGCGAGCACATGATTCACCCGATGCTGCTCACATCGGCATGAACAAGATGATCGAAAAGATCAGACGTCATCTATTCTGGCCAGGAATGGTTACTCAAATTCGTAATTATGTCTCAGATTGTAGTGTTTGTAAATCAACAAAGAGCCCTAACAAAGTTCTTAGACCACCTATGGGTAAACCCGTTACATCTGATCGTCCATTTCAGCGACTATACATGGATCTTCTCGGTCCATATCCAAGGTCAAAGAAAGGGAACATAGGACTTTTAATTGTAGTTGATCACTGCACTAAATTCCATTTCTTGCAGCCACTTCGGAAGTTTACATCTGAAAGGATCTGTGAGTATCTCGAGAAACACGTATTTTACACCTTCGGTACTCCAGAATCGATACTGACCGATAACGGATCACAATTTAAATCGGGTCATTTCAGAGCGTTTCTAACCAAGTTCGGAATTAAACAGATATGTACAGCAATTTATTCGCCGCAAGCGAATGCAAGCGAGCGTGTAAATAGGTCGATCCTAGCCGCGATCAGAGCTTATATCGGATCGGACCACACGAATTGGGACTTAAATATCGATGCGATAAGTGAAATAAGTGATAAGAGAAATACGGAAATTAATTTGTGAACATTGCGAAAATGCAAATCACATTTGAATTCGCATATGCCCACAAGCAAAACGTAGAGTATAGCGGAGAGCGTCGATAGAAGTTTATCTGGCCTGCTCTCGCATACAGCCTACCGGCATAGCGCTAACCCTTTCTCGTGTGCACCGAATGCGTGTGAAGACAGAAAAGGCGAAGAGCGACTGGAAGCACTCCGTTAGGTGAAGTTTGGCAACGCTGCAATTGCGTACAGCTAACTTCTCGAGTCAGAGTTCTCGCTCATTTCATTTTTGGCACTAATAACGTTCGCATGCAAACCGCTGCTGATCGTTGTAATAATAGTGGAAAATTTTCAACCGCGTGGCCGAAAATTTTAAAGTGTTTTCTGGCCAAGGAAAAGGAGTTCACCAGTGCAGAAGGAGTTTCGGAGAAACGAACCCAGCACAAGGGGTAAATATTTCCGTGAAAAGTGCAAATGAAAGGCAGTGTTTAAGTGCATATTTTTGTGTAGGAAAGAGACGGAAGATACGTCGGCCGGCAACTTCAGCGCCAGAGCGGCAGCATTACGCCTGTTCTCGGGTGTTGGTCACCGGCTGGTAGACCGTTTTGGAGGCCGCTGGCCGAGATCAGTGCGACAACCGCCGTACTCTTTTGGACGTGCCACGCGCTGACTGCCACGTTTGAGGTTGGAATCGACCTGCGAGCGAGCACGCCCAACCCCCATCGGCCTTAACCTCAAATTTTGAGCGACACTTCGGCCGCGACACCGTGTGCCACATGAAGGTTCGGATTTAACCTTAATCCGACCTGCCGTTCCCAATCAGCCAATCCATCCCAGGCGTGGTGTCGGAGTACCCATGCGGGTTAGGCTACCCTAAGGAACGCGAGGAGGAGGAGAAGGAGCTACGAGCTCCTGCAGAAGCAACGACGATCGGTTGACCGTTGGTTTTGCTGCCGTAACTAGAAGGAGGAGACGAATGTGAGGCGACGCTAGCCTGCACTTTACGCGCACGTGCCACGTGCGGCACCATATCCCAGAGCGGGATGAAATAAGGAGAACAGACCTCTCGTCTGGCATGCGAAGACGCCAAACCCTTCGTATGCGGTGAATCGAACAGGAGATCTGGAGGAGAATGCCGCAAGGAGGCATCGCCATGTGCAGAGCTGCAGCCAATCAACGTTGACGTGTGCTGCAGATAATTTTCTTTGTTTAGGGATTCAGAGCCAATGTGCTGAAATTGTAGATCTAATTTTTTGATAATAATACTGTTTGTATTCAAGTAATGTAAATTTAGGGCCGTTTGAGCAACACAAAAATAATATTTGTCAGAAGCTAACAACATTTCTTGATTAAATCTAGCACAGCGTCTTCGATGGGCCCACCGAACCTGCTTCAACCGGATTTGTGAGTAAGTGAGATCTCTCCTTATATAAAAAAAAAAAAAAAAAAAAAATATTGATTTCTGACTTTAAAAAATATATTACATTTTTGTGTGTGCATTTAAATAACGAAACGCTATATAATTAGTCGATTGATATTTACATATTTTTTTTTACAATTCAATTAAAGTAAATTTTCGTAGCATTATGATTAGGAGTAAATACACCGTAAGCAGCGATAAGAATTTTTGGAGCGAATAAGATTTTGTAGATGATAAGAAGATGCGATTGGATAACGCTTTGTTATTGTTTTGGGCATTAGGCCAATATGATTGAATTTATGCGATACTTTGTTTTGATTGATTGATTCTTTTTCCAATATGTTGGAGTAATTTGAATTAGTTTTCGTGGATCGATCTTGATGCTGCCGCAATGTGAATTAGAATTATAATATAATAATAAACTTTGATTAAGGGATAACCGCAAACATAATCTCTCGAGTTATCATGGCAGGGAGGGTACAGAAAGGGATGGCGAATAACAGCTAGCCACCCCTACTCCTGGTGTTCTCTTGATTAGTTTACTGGTCCGTCCGCGCATTCCAGAATCCGAATATATCCTTTGTTGTTTTGAACTGTAGATTACAGTTAGTGCACTTAAAACTTTTCTTTTGCGTAGTGCAGTGTGTATATAGGGAAGATGAGGAAAACCCACGACAATCCGACGAGCTTAGCAAAGAGCAATGCTAGAAGTGCACGAAACCGAATCTCCTTATACACTAGGTTACCCTTAACCCGGTGAACACAGGCCAGGGAGCCCTGACGGGCAACCGACGAACCTAGTCTGGCTGACATAGAAAGACAAGGGGGAACCGACTAGCTGGCTGGCTACTACAAAGTTCACAACTCAGATAATAGTGTATATATCCACTTCAGAATTTGTAATTATATTAGTTTTTACACGGCTAATACATTTGCATACTCAATTGTAAATTTGTAAACAAAAATTTCACAGCTCAGCTAATAATGCCTGTATCCACTTCAGAATTTGTATTTATATTAGTTTTTACAGGGCTAATTCATTTGCATACTCAATTGTAAATTTGTAAACAAAATGGTCACAACTCAGCTAATAATGCATTCACTTCAAAATTTGTATTTATATTAGTTTTTACACGGCTAATACATTTGCATGCTCAATTGTAAAATTGTAAACAAAAAGTTCACAACTCAGATAATAGTGTATATATCCACTTCAGAATTTGTAATTATATTAGTTTTTACACGGCTAATACATTTGCATACTCAATTGTAAAATTGTAAACAAAAAGTTCACAACTCAGATAATAGTGCATATATCCACTTCAGAATTTGTAATTATATTAGTTTTTACATGGCTAATACATTTGCATACTCAATTGTAAATTTGTAAACAAAAAGTTCACAACTCAGCTAATAATTCATGTATCCACTTCAGAATTTGTATTTATATTAGTTTTTACACGGCTAATACATTTGCATGCTCAATTGTAAATTTGTAAACAAAAAGTTCACAACTCAGATAATAGTGCATGTATCCACTTCAGAATTTGTAATTATATTAGTTTTTACATGGCTAATACATTTGCATACTCAATTGTAAATTTGTAAACAAAAAGTTCACAACTCAGCTAATAATTCATGTATCCACTTCAGAATTTGTATTTATATTAGTTTTTACACGGCTAATACATTTGCATGCTCAATTGTAAAATTGTAAACAAAAAGTTCACAACTCAGATAATAGTGCCTATATCCACTTCAGAATTTGTAATTATTATTATTATTATTATAAAGAAATTATCCGCAATTACAAAGTGTGGATAATTTTGTTTTTTTTTGTTAAGCAATAGCTACAATGGCCTTCTGCTTAAGTTATACATTTGCTATAATTAACAATATTAGTTGAGTGATTAAATGAATAAGGTATTTACACTAATAATTTTTATATACTAAGAGTATGATTGTGTATGTATGCTAGTATGTACATAATATGTTGATAAAATTAAATATATGTGTATTGTGTTTTGATAATATTAGGATTATATATTGTTGTAGATGTTGATTGAGTTAAGGAATTTAATGGTCGTTACAGCATTTATTGGGTTTAGAATTTGTTCTGTGTTATTTTGGAGGAATTTTTTTCTGGGTTTATCGTGAATAGGACATTCTAGGAATATGTGGATTAGGGTTAAGGTTTGGTTACAATGTTGGCATGTAGGCGGTGAAGTTTTGTCAAAGAGGCAGCTGTGTGTCAATTTAGTGTGTCCGAGGCGAAGTCTCATAAATTTGATAGTGTCTAATCGAGAGAATGTTTTGCTTAGAAGTTCAATATTGTTTAGTTTTTTCGGGTTAATGAGTTTGTAGTGCTGGGATGTGTGGTTCCAGATTTGGTCGTATTGGGATCTCATATGTTCACTGATATATTTCAGAGTGTCAGGTGTGTTATGATTTTTTTCGGATATTAATGGCAATTTCGTTGCTTCCTTAGCCGCTTTGTCTGCAAATTCATTTCCGTTAATACCGCAATGTCCTGGTACCCATATCAAAGAAAATTTGTTTTTATATTTAGAGATTATTTTTTTAATTTCAAGAGTGTAGTAGTTGTAGTTATTGGGATTCTCTAGTGCTGTAAGGACAGACAGAGAGTCGGTGCATATAGCGAATTTTCCCTTTTGTTTTTCTGCGTATCTACATGCGCAGAGGATAGCTGCTATCTCGGCAGTAAAAATCGACGAGTAAGGTGGGAGCATTTGCTGGGTTATGATGGAATGTGTGGAGGTTACACTGTAGGTTACCCCGTGGTCGGATTTAGAGCCGTCTGTGTACAGAAAGGTGTGGTATTTGAGGCTATGTTTTATTTCTTGAAATTTTTGGTAGTAAACAATTGGTGGTGTGTCAGATTTGACTGAGGTTTGTAATGATTTATTTATTTTGGGGTAGTAGTTATAGGGCCATGTGGGTTTTGTTTGTTTATTAATTTTAATGGGGGTTGGATCTAGGTGAATCGTTTTGCCGCTATTTATGGTTTCTTGTAGAGAAGATAATAGTTTAGGGGTACGTTTTGCTTTCAAGATTTTTTTTATTATATGTTTTAACGGAGTTTTTTTTGCTGAAGATATAAGTTTAAAGTTTTTTAATAAGGCGTGTTTAGTTCTGTGTTCTATTGGCTTAATGTTGGATTCATAGAGTAGGTTGTTGATTGGTGTTGAGCGAAAGGCTCCGAAGGCTATTCTAACAGCTGAGTGGTATATGGTTTTTATTTTGTTCAGTTTTGATTTTGGTGCTCTTCCATATAGAAACAGACCGTAGTCAATTTTTGACATTATGATTGTGTTGATAACATAAATAATAGTATTAATATTACAATTAAAACTGTTGCTAGAGAGACATTTAATAACATTTAGCCTTTTGGCTATTTGGATTACTAGTTGTTCTATGTGCTTGTCCCATTTATAATTATTAGTTAAGGTAATACCAAGTATTTTTAAGGATTTTACGGTCTTTATGTCAAGGTTGTTAATAATTTCAAAATTGCACTTTTTTTTACGACAAATGTGTAAATGTTTTGTTTTCGGTATAGAGAGAGTTGCTCCGGAGTAATTGCACCATTCTTGTATGTCAGTGAGCAGAGGGTTTATATCTAAAGTGTTTTCTGTTTTTTTTAGTTTTTTTAATATTGTATAGTCGTCGGCGTATGCGGTGAATTCGAAAGATTTGTGAAGGCCTATTATTTTATTTAGTTTGTTGTAAGCGATTGCAAATAGGATAACGGAGAGTGGAGATCCTTGTGGGATTCCATTTTCCAGTGGTAGAGGTTGTGACTGAATATTTTGGATCTGAACGGAAATTTTTCTATTTGTTAAAAAGTTTGTTATGTAGTTCATCATTTTCTGTCCTAATTTCCAGGTTGTAAGTTCATCTATTATGGTGTGAATTCCAATTCTGTCAAATGCTTTTAAGAAATCGAGCGAGATTAAGGATAGGTGGTTTTTTCTCGATAGGGTTGCGGTAGTCAGGTAGTCTAGCGAGGCTAGGGTATCTGATACCGACTTTCCCTTCCTAAAGCCCATTTGACGACTATCGAGTAGCTGGCTGTTGTTGACTAGCCACCATAGTCTTTTGGAAATTATTTTGTCCATAACTTTGGATAAGCAGCTATTCAGGGATATGGGTCGATAAGATGATATTGCTGTTTTGTCTGAGGCGGGTTTTAATATGGGTATTATGATGCTTACTTTGAACTGTTGTGGAATGTATGTGTTATAGATGTTGTTATAGAATTTTAGTAGTCTATGCATGGCTATATCTGGTAGATTCTTTATCATTTGATAGCTTATACGGTCTCTACCGGGAGTTTTACCTTTAAGCTGATTAATGGCGGCTCTTAGTTCAATGATAGATATTTCAGATTCCAATGGTAGGGTAAGGGGGGTTGTGTCGTGAGTAATATTAAAGTTTATGTTTTCTTTGTGTGACCTAAATTCGGTATGAAAATTATTATTAAGTGAAGCGTTTGACCACTGTTCGCATAATGCTTTAGAGATATCTTTTGGTTTTGTATAGGATTGAGATGGGTTGCAGGGGTTGGCAAGACAGTGAATTTGTAAGTGGGTTTTGAGGCCACAGAATCGATTGATTTTTTTCCATAATATTGGTATTGGGGTTTGTGAATTTATGTCGGAGGTAAATTCAAATAAAGCTTTTCGTTTTTTTATTTTTATACCCTTGCAGGGTATTATAATTTCAGTCAGAAGTTTGCAACGCAGTGAAGGAGACGTTTCCGACCCTATAAAGTATATATATTCTTGATCAGCATCAACAGCCGAGTCGATCTAGCCATGTCCGTCTGTCCGTCTGTCCGTCTGTCTGTCTGTCCGTTGGTCCGTCTGTCTGTCTGTCTGTCTGTCTGTCTGTCTGTTTCTACGCAAACTAGTCCCTCAGTTTTAAAGCTATCCGAATGAAACTTTGCATATAGTCTTCTATATGCTCTCACTGCTATAAATGTCGGAACGGGCCGGATCGGACGACTATATCATATAGCTGCCATACAAATGTTCGATATATTTGTAGAAAAAAAATTATAACTTGGCTGTTTTTCAACATTTTTGCACCATTTTTTAGATATGGCCATTTTATATTATTTCAGAATTTTGGTAAAAATTATATGAAAATCGGATGACTATATGATATAGCTGCCATAGGAACGGTCAAGAAATAAATAGGAAAAAAAATTATAGAGTCGTTGTTTTTCAACGTATGTTTATTTACTCTGAGATATAAGCTTTTTTTATTATTCTAGAAATATGGTATAAATTTCATAAAAATCGGACAACTATATCATATAGCTGCCATATAAACCGATCGGTAGATGTAGAGAAAATGTAAAACTGGAAATGTAAAACTGTAACTGTCAAACTGTAAACATAATAAGTATAGGTAAAATGTAATGAAACTCTGTTTTGTGACTGTTTTCAGCATTTAAATCTATAATATAAACATCTAAACCAATCTGCAAGGGTATTCAAACTTCGGCGTGCCGAAGTTAGCTTCCTTTCTTGTTATTTCTCGTTTTAGTTTGGCATTCGCTCTTTTATATGTAATAATATTTGCTGTGTTTATATTTTGGCACATGGTTTGCCAGGCTTTTCTTTTGTTGTTTTTTAATGTTTTAAGCTCATTGTCCCACCAAGGGACCTGCTTGGATGTTTTTAGGTGGTATTGCGGAATAGGAAGGTGCGCGCTGTGCAGTATTATAGAGCAGAGGTTGGCTGCTTCTTTGTTTATTTGTAAGCTGGGTGGTCTGTTGTCGGAAAATTGTTTGACTACTGATTGGTATAGAGGCCAATCAGCTTTTTCTATGTTAAATTTTGGCTTGGTTATGGAAGAGTCAATTGTTTCGTTTTCAAAAAGTACAATCGAGATCGGGAAGTGGTCGCTCCCTGAGAGGTGACTGTCAATTGACCATTTGGAGTGAAGTTTTATTTCCGGAGAAGCGATCGAGAGGTCGATGTGGGTGAATGTGTGGTGTGTAGTGAAGTGGGTGGGTGAGCCGTCATTAAGTGTGTTTAATACAGACTGGTTTATGAATTTGAATAGTATGTTGCCTCGTGGGTTATTGTTTTGCGAGCCCCAGCTTTTGTGCCAGCTGTTAAAGTCGCCTGTTATTAAGAGTGGAGTGTCGATAAAGTTGTAAGTGTCATGCAAATCTTGTAAAGTAAATTTTTTGTTTGGTGGTATGTAGCTAGAAATTATGGTGAATTTAATCTTAGAGTTTACAGTTACGGCTATTAAATCAAAACTAATGTTGCTAATTTGAGTTTGTTGTTGTTCTAAAGAGTTGTGAAGTAAAAGTGCTACTCCGCCGTAGGGGTTGTTAGAGTTATTTGTGTGATATAGAGTGAAGTTAATTGGGATCGGGATATTGTTGGTAGATTGGAGGTGGGTATCTTGAATAGATATGATTTTGGGGTATTTGTTTTTTATAAGTATTTGTAGGTAATTGTAATTATTTAGGTAACCATTAATATTAAGTTGTAGTATATTTAGCATAAGGAGAGTTTACTTAAAGTTAGATTTATTATTTAATATTATTATAGGTCGAGTTCCTCGTCGGTACTCATTAGTTCTGCTATTTTTTTATTATTTTTTTTTTCGGTTTTCGTCTTTTGGGTGTTTTTTTCTTTTGATTTCAGGGGAATACCTAGTTTATTGGACTTAGCTGTGTATATCTTTAGTTTTAGTTCGTCAGAGATTTCGGAGCGAGTGGAGTATAAAGATGTTGATGCAGTAGTGTCCATGGCTTCTTCTGGGGAGCTGTCGTAGTTTATGATTTGTCTGGTAGTGTTGATCGGTGTTGATGAGCTAGTAGTTGAAGCCTTAGTAGTATGTGTTGTTGTTTCTTTTGTAGATGGTTTTTGTGATGGCAGTGCGGCTTTCAGAGAGAAGGGGATCGGTGGGTGGATGTGGCGAGTGTTGTAGATGTAGCGGGCTGTTTTGTGATCGACTTTTTGGAGTGTTTTTATGGCAGTAAGCTCCTTTTGCTTGATGAAGGCAGGGCAGGATTTGTCCATTGCGTTGTGGTGTTTAATTTCTTCATCTTCGTATTTGCAATTGATGCATGTTTTTATTTTGGTGCATATATTGTTTTCGTCCGTGTGTTTTTTTTCGGAGCAGTTGGCGCAAATTTGTTCGCTTTTACAAAAGGTCGTGGGGTGTCCAAATCTTAAACAGTTGTAGCATCTCATTGGTGGTGGAATGTATGGGCGTACTTGGACGACTTCATAACCTATCCATATCTTTTCCGGTAAGTTAATTGTGGAGAATGTCAGAATAATTAAGCCAGTTTCTGTTGTTTCGTTGTTGTTTTTTTTTAGAATTTTACGGACTTCTATCACATTTTGTGGCTTCATTTCTTCTAATATTTCTTTTTCGTCAATGTTCCGCAGGTCGTTGGAGTAGATGACACCTTTAGAGGTATTAAGTATTTTATGTTCTTCGACATTAACTGGGAAGTCATGGAAAATTTTTAATTTAAGTAATTTCTGCGCTTGTAGAATGTTTTTTGTTTTGATAAGGAGGGTTCCTGCTCTGTTTCTTTTGCACGTTTCGACTGTTCCATTACAGGTGAAGTCTACCACTTTTTTTATTATAAATGGGTTAATGTTCTCGAATGTTTTTTTGTCAGTTCTACTAATTATTATGTATTTTGCTTCATTTGTTATCGTGTTGTTCGTTGTCAGAGGGCGGTCGGGTGGTCGAGACATCGTGGTATGGTTGGGCTCGGGCCCTATAGAGTATTGGTTCGGTTCACTTAGTCTTTGTGTTTGTTGTTTTTTACCGCTTTGCGCGAATAAGTCACGAATTGATTGATCTAAATATAGATTTACTTGCTGATAAGCTGTCGCTTGGGGATTTGATCGGTCGCACGTCTTTACTCTTTGAAGCTCGGAGTGAAACTGAGAATTTGTAATTATATTAGTTTTTACATGGCTAATACATTTGCATACTCAATTGTAAATTTGTAAACAAAAAGTTCACAACTCAGCTAATAATGCATGTATCCACTTCAGAATTTGTATTTATATTAGTTTTTATACGGCTAATACATTTGCATGCTCAATTGTAAAATTGTAAACAAAAAGTTCACAACTCAGATAATAGTGCATATATCCACTTCAGAATTTGTAATTATATTAGTTTTTACATGGCTAATACATTTGCATACTCAGGTATAAATTTGTAAACAAAAATTTCACAACTCAGCTAATAATGCCTGAATCCACTTCAGAATTTGTATTTATATTAGTTTTTACAAGGCTAATACATTTGCATACTCAATTGTAAATTTGTAAAGAAAAATTTCACAGTTCAGCTAATAATGCCTGTATCCACTTCAGAATTTGTATTTATATTAGTTTTTACAGGGCTAATTCATTTGCATACTCAATTGTAAATTTGTAAACAAAAAGGTCACAACTCAGCTAATAATGCATTCACTTCAAAATTTGTATTTATATTAGTTTTTACACGGCTAATACATTTGCATGCTCAATTGTAAAATTGTAAACAAAAAGTTCATAACTCAGATAATGGTGCATATATCCACTTCAGAATTTGTAATTATATTAGTTTTTACATGGCTAATACATTTGCATACTCAATTGTAAATTTGTAAACAAAAAGTTCACAACTCAGCTAATAATTCATGTATCCACTTCAGAATTTGTATTTATATTAGTTTTTACACGGCTAATGCTCAATTGTAAAATTGTAAACAAAAAGTTCACAACTCAGATAATAGTGCATATATCCACTTCAGACTTCACGTCTAATACATTTGCATACTTAATTGTTAATTTGTAAACAAAAAGTTCACAACTCAGATAATAATGCATGTATCCACGGCAGAATTTATATTTAAATTAGTTCTTACAATGCTAATACATTTGCATACTCAATTGTAAATTTGTAAACAAAAAGTTCACAACACAACTAATAATGCATGTACCGACGGCAGAATTTGTACTTATATTAGTTTTTACACGGCTTATACATTTGCACACCCAATTGTAAATTTGTAAACAAAAAGTTCACAACTCAGCTAATAATGCCTGAATCCACTTCAGAATTTATATTTATATTAGTTTTTACACGTCTAATACATTTGCATACTCAATTGTAAATTTGTAAACAAAAAGTTCACAACTCAGATAATAATGCATATATCCACTTTAGAATATATATTTAAATTAGTTCTTACAATGCTAATACATTTGCATACTCAATTGTAAATTTGTAAACAAAAATTTCACAGCTCAGCTAATAATGCCTGTATCCACTTCAGAATTTGTATTTATATTAGTTTTTACGGGGCTAATTCATTTGCATACTCAATTGTAAATTTGTAAACAAAAAGGTCACAACTCAGCTAATATTGCATTCACTTCAAAATTTGTATTTATATTAGTTTTTACACGGCTAATACATTTGCATGCTCAATTGTAAAATTGTAAACAAAAAGTTCACAACTCAGATAATAGTGCATATATCCACTTCAGAATTTGTAATTATATTAGTTTTTACACGGCTAATACATTTGCATGCTCAATTGTAAATTTGTAAACAAAAAGTTTACAACTCAGATAATAGTGCATATATCCACTTCAGAATTTGTAATTATATTAGTTTTTACAATGCTAATACATTTGCATACTCAATAGTAAATTTGTAAACAAAAAGTTCACAACTCAGCTAATAATTCATGTATCCACTTCAGAATTTGTATTTATATTAGTTTTTACACGGCTAATACATTTGCATGCTCAAATGTAAATTTGTAAACAAAAAGTTCACAACTCAGATAATAGTGCATATATCCACTTCAGAATTTGTAATTATATTAGTTTTTACAATGCTAATACATTTGCATACTCAATAGTGAATTTGTAAACAAAAAGTTCACAACTCCGCTAATAATTCATGTATCCACTTCAGAATTTGTATTTATATTAGTTTTTACACGGCTAATACATTTGCATGCTCAATTGTAAATTTGTAAACAAAAACTTCACAACTCAGATAATAGTGCATATATCCACTTCAGAATTTGTAATTATATTAGTTTTTACATGGCTAATACATTTGCATACTCAATTGTAAATTTGTAAACAAAAAGTTCACAACTCAGCTAATAATTCATGAATCCACTTCAGAATTTGTATTTATATTAGTTTTTACACGGCTAATACATTTGCATGCTCAATTGTAAAATTGTAAGCAAAAAGTTCACAACTCAGATAATAGTGCATATATCCACTTCAGAATTAGTAATTATATTAGTTTTTACACGGCTTATACATTTGCATACTCAATTGTAAATTTGTAAACAAAAAGTTCACAACTCAGCTAATAATGCATGTATCCACTTCAGAATTTGTATTTATATTAGTTTTTACACGGCTAATACATTTGCATGCTCAATTGTAAAATTGTAAACAAAAAGTTCACAACTCAGATAATAGTGCATATATCCACTTCAGAATTAGTAATTATATTAGTTTTTACATGGCTAATACATTTGCATACTCAGGTATAAATTTGTAAACAAAAATTTCACAACTCAGCTAATAATGCCTGAATCCACTTCAGAATTTGTATTTATATTAGTTTTTACAAGGCTAATACATTTGCATACTCAATTGTAAATTTGTAAACAAAAATTTCACAGCTCAGCTAATAATGCCTGTATCCACTTCAGAATTTGTATTTATATTAGTTTTTACAGGGCTAATTCATTTGCATACTCAATAGTAAATTTGTAAACAAAAAGGTCACAACTCAGCTAATAATGCATTCACTTCAAAATTTGTATTTATATTAGTTTTTACACGGCTAATACATTTGCATGCTCAATTGTAAAATTGTAAACAAAAAGTTCACAACTCAGATAATAGTGCATATATCCACTTCAGAATTTGTAATTATATTAGTTTTTACATGGCTAATACATTTGCATACTCAATTGTAAATTTGTTAACAAAAAGTTCACAACTCAGCTAATAATTCATGTATCCACTTCAGAATTTGTATTTATATTAGTATTTACACGGCTAATACATTTGCATGCTCAATTGTAAAATTGTAAACAAAAAGTTCACAACTCAGATAATAGTGCATATATCCACTTCAGAATTTGTAATTATATTAGTTTTTACATGGCTAATACATTTGCATACTCAATTGTAAATTTGTAAACAAAAAGTTCACAACTCAGCTAATAATTCATGTATCCACTTCAGAATTTGTATTTATATTAGTTTTTACACGGCTAATACATTTGCATGCTCAATTGTAAAATTGTGAACAAAAAGTTCACAACTCAGATAATAATGCCAGAATCCACTTCAGAATTTATATTTATATTAGTTTTTACACGTCTAATACATTTGCATACTTAATTGTAAATTTGTAAACAAAAAGTTCACAACTTAGATAATAATGCATATATCCACTTCAGAATTTGTATTTATATTAGTTTTTACATGGCTAATACATTTGCATACTCAATTGTAAATTTTTAAACAAAAAGTTCACATCTCATCTAATAATGCATATATCCACGGCAGAATTTATATTTAAATTAGTTCTTACAATGCTAATACATTTGCATACTCAATTGTAAATTTGTAAACAAAAAGTTCACAACTCAACTAATAATGCATGTATCGACGGCAGAATTTGTACTTATATTAGTTTTTACACGGCTTATACATTTGCATACTCAATTGTAAATTTGTAAACAAAAAGTTCACAACTCAGATAATAATGCATATATCCACTTTAGAATTTATATTTAAATTAGTTCTTACAATGCTAATACATTTGCATACTCAATTGTAAATTTGTAAACAAAAAGTTCACAACTCAGCTAATAATGCTTGTATCCACGGCAGAATTTGTACTTATATTAGTTTTTACACGGCTTATACATTTGCATACTCAATTGTAAATGTGTAAATGAATCCTGAATCCACTTCAGAATTTATATTTATATTAGTTTTTACACGTCTAATACATTTGCATACTCAATTGTAAATTTGTAAACAAAAAGTTCACAACTCAGCTAATAATGCCTGAATCCACTTCAGAATTTATATTTATATTAGTTTTTACACGTCTAATACATTTGCATACTCAATTGTAAATTTGTAAACAAAAAGTTCACATCTCAGCTATAATGCATGTATCCACGGCAGAATTTATATTTAAATTAGTATTTACACGGCTAATACATTTGCATACTCAATTGTAAATTTGTAAACAAAAAGTTCAAAACTCAGCTAATAATGCATGTATCGACGCACAGTAGCGCCTCTCGAACAATTAGCGTTGCAAAAATCAATAAAGTCATGTTCGCAAAACGATTTTAACCATTCTTATTCGACAGGACACTTCAGAATTAGTAATTATATTAGTTTTTACATGGCTAATACATTTGCATACTCAGGTATAAATTTGTAAACAAAAATTTCACAACTCAGCTAATAATGCCTGAATCCACTTCAGAATTTGTATTTATATTAGTTTTTACAAGGCTAATACATTTGCATACTCAATTGTAAATTTGTAAACAAAAATTTCACAGCTCAGCTAATAATGCCTGTATCCACTTCAGAATTTGTATATATATTAGTTTTTACAGGGCTAATTCATTTGCATACTCAATAGTAAATTTGTAAACAAAAAGGTCACAACTCAGCTAATAATGCATTCACTTCAAAATTTGTATTTATATTAGTTTTTACACGGCTAATACATTTGCATGCTCAATTGTAAAATTGTAAGCAAAAAGTTCACAACTCAGATAATAGTGCATATATCCACTTCAGAATTTGTAATTATATTAGTTTTTACATGGCTAATACATTTGCATACTCAATTGTAAATTTGTTAACAAAAAGTTCACAACTCAGCTAATAATTCATGTATCCACTTCAGAATTTGTATTTATATTAGTATTTACACGGCTAATACATTTGCATGCTCAATTGTAAAATTGTAAACAAAAAGTTCACAACTCAGATAATAGTGCATATATCCACTTCAGAATTTGTAATTATATTAGTTTTTACATGGCTAATACATTTGCATACTCAATTGTAAATTTGTAAACAAAAAGTTCACAACTCAGCTAATAATTCATGTATCCACTTCAGAATTTGTATTTATATTAGTTTTTACACGGCTAA
The DNA here is from genome assembly GCF_030179895.1 of Drosophila kikkawai. Lineage (NCBI taxonomy): Eukaryota > Metazoa > Arthropoda > Insecta > Diptera > Drosophilidae > Drosophila > Drosophila kikkawai. The sequence continues at coordinate 61,821 of NW_027222700.1, forward strand.
TACATTTGCATGCTCAATTGTAAAATTGTGAACAAAAAGTTCACAACTCAGATAATAATGCCAGAATCCACTTCAGAATTTATATTTATATTAGTTTTTACACGTCTAATACATTTGCATACTTAATTGTAAATTTGTAAACAAAAAGTTCACAACTTAGATAATAATGCATATATCCACTTCAGAATTTGTATTTATATTAGTTTTTACATGGCTAATACATTTGCATACTCAATTGTAAATTTTTAAACAAAAAGTTCACATCTCAGCTAATAATGCATATATCCACGGCAGAATTTATATTTAAATTAGTTCTTACAATGCTAATACATTTGCATACTCAATTGTAAATTTGTAAACAAAAAGTTCACAACTCAACTAATAATGCATGTATCGACGGCAGAATTTGTACTTATATTAGTTTTTTCACGGCTTATACATTTGCATACTCAATTGTAAATTTGTAAACAAAAAGTTCACAACTCAGATAATAATGCATATATCCACTTTAGAATTTATATTTAAATTAGTTCTTACAATGCTAATACATTTGCATACTCAATTGTAAATTTGTAAACAAAAAGTTCACAACTCAGCTAATAATGCTTGTATCCACGGCAGAATTTGTACTTATATTAGTTTTTACACGGCTTATACATTTGCATACTCAATTGTAAATGTGTAAATGAATCCTGAATCCACTTCAGAATTTATATTTATATTAGTTTTTACACGTCTAATACATTTGCATACTCAATTGTAAATTTGTAAACAAAAAGTTCACAACTCAGCTAATAATGCCTGAATCCACTTCAGAATTTATATTTATATTAGTTTTTACACGTCTAATACATTTGCATACTCAATTGTAAATTTGTAAACAAAAAGTTCACATCTCAGCTATAATGCATGTATCCACGGCAGAATTTATATTTAAATTAGTTCTTACAATGCTAACACATTTGCATACTCAATTGTAAATTTGTAAACAAAAAGTTCAAAACTCAGCTAATAATGCATGTATCGACGCACAGTAGCGCCTCTCGAACAATTAGCGTTGCAAAAATCAATAAAGTCATGTTCGCAAAACGATTTTAACCATTCTTATTCGACAGGACACTTCAGAATTAGTAATTATATTAGTTTTTACATGGCTAATACATTTGCATACTCAGGTATAAATTTGTAAACAAAAATTTCACAACTCAGCTAATAATGCCTGAATCCACTTCAGAATTTGTATTTATATTAGTTTTTACAAGGCTAATACATTTGCATACTCAATTGTAAATTTGTAAACAAAAATTTCACAGCTCAGCTAATAATGCCTGTATCCACTTCAGAATTTGTATATATATTAGTTTTTACAGGGCTAATTCATTTGCATACTCAATAGTAAATTTGTAAACAAAAAGGTCACAACTCAGCTAATAATGCATTCACTTCAAAATTTGTATTTATATTAGTTTTTACACGGCTAATACATTTGCATGCTCAATTGTAAAATTGTAAACAAAAAGTTCACAACTCAGATAATAGTGCATATATCCACTTCAGAATTTGTAATTATATTAGTTTTTACATGGCTAATACATTTGCATACTCAATTGTAAATTTGTTAACAAAAAGTTCACAACTCAGCTAATAATTCATGTATCCACTTCAGAATTTGTATTTATATTAGTATTTACACGGCTAATACATTTGCATGCTCAATTGTAAAATTGTAAACAAAAAGTTCACAACTCAGATAATAGTGCATATATCCACTTCAGAATTTGTAATTATATTAGTTTTTACATGGCTAATACATTTGCATACTCAATTGTAAATTTGTAAACAAAAAGTTCACAACTCAGCTAATAATTCATGTATCCACTTCAGAATTTGTATTTATATTAGTTTTTACACGGCTAATACATTTGCATGCTCAATTGTAAAATTGTGAACAAAAAGTTCACAACTCAGATAATAATGCCAGAATCCACTTCAGAATTTATATTTATATTAGTTTTTACACGTCTAATACATTTGCATACTTAATTGTAAATTTGTAAACAAAAAGTTCACAACTTAGATAATAATGCATATATCCACTTCAGAATTTGTATTTATATTAGTTTTTACATGGCTAATACATTTGCATACTCAATTGTAAATTTTTAAACAAAAAGTTCACATCTCAGCTAATAATGCATATATCCACGGCAGAATTTATATTTAAATTAGTTCTTACAATGCTAATACATTTGCATACTCAATTGTAAATTTGTAAACAAAAAGTTCACAACTCAGATAATAATGCCAGAATCCACTTCAGAATTTATATTTATATTAGTTTTTACACGTCTAATACATTTGCATACTTAATTGTAAATTTGTAAACAAAAAGTTCACAACTTAGATAATAATGCATATATCCACTTCAGAATTTGTATTTATATTAGTTTTTACATGGCTAATACATTTGCATACTCAATTGTAAATTTTTAAACAAAAAGTTCACATCTCAGCTAATAATGCATATATCCACGGCAGAATTTATATTTAAATTAGTTCTTACAATGCTAATACATTTGCATACTCAATTGTAAATTTGTAAACAAAAAGTTCACAACTCAGCTAATAATGCTTGTATCCACGGCAGAATTTGTACTTATATTAGTTTTTACACGGCTTATACATTTGCATACTCAATTGTAAATGTGTAAATGAGTCCTGAATCCACTTCAGAATTTATATTTATATTAATTTTTACACGTCTAATACATTTGCATACTCAATTGTAAATTTGTAAACAAAAAGTTCACAACTCAGCTAATAATGCCTGAATCCACTTCAGAATTTATATTTATATTAGTTTTTACACGTCTAATACATTTGCATACTCAATTGTAAATTTGTAAACAAAAAGTTCACATCTCAGCTATAATGCATGTATCCACGGCAGAATTTATATTTAAATTAGTTCTTACAATGCTAATACATTTGCATACTCAATTGTAAATTTGTAAACAAAAAGTTCAAAACTCAGCTAATAATGCATGTATCGACGCACAGTAGCGCCTCTCGAACAATTAGCGTTGCAAAAATCAATAAAGTCATGTTCGCAAAACGATTTTAACCATTCTTATTCGACAGGACACTTCAGAATTAGTAATTATATTAGTTTTTACATGGCTAATACATTTGCATACTCAGGTATAAATTTGTAAACAAAAATTTCACAACTCAGCTAATAATGCCTGAATCCACTTCAGAATTTGTATTTATATTAGTTTTTACAAGGCTAATACATTTGCATACTCAATTGTAAATTTGTAAACAAAAATTTCACAGCTCAGCTAATAATGCCTGTATCCACTTCAGAATTTGTATATATATTAGTTTTTACAGGGCTAATTCATTTGCATACTCAATAGTAAATTTGTAAACAAAAAGGTCACAACTCAGCTAATAATGCATTACCTTCAAAATTTGTATTTATATTAGTTTTTACACGGCTAATACATTTGCATGCTCAATTGTAAAATTGTAAACAAAAAGTTCACAACTCAGATAATAGTGCATATATCCACTTCAGAATTTGTAATTATATTAGTTTTTACATGGCTAATACATTTGCATACTCAATTGTAAATTTGTTAACAAAAAGTTCACAACTCAGCTAATAATTCATGTATCCACTTCAGAATTTGTATTTATATTAGTATTTACACGGCTAATACATTTGCATGCTCAATTGTAAAATTGTAAACAAAAAGTTCACAACTCAGATAATAGAGCATATATCCACTTCAGAATTTGTAATTATATTAGTTTTTACATGGCTAATACATTTGCATACTCAATTGTAAATTTGTAAACAAAAAGTTCACAACTCAGCTAATAATGCATTCACTTCAGAATTTGTATTTATATTAGTTTTTACACGGCTAATACATTTGCATGCTCAATTGTAAAATTGTGAACAAAAAGTTCACAACTCAGCTAATAATGCCTGAATCCACTTCAGAATTTATATTTAAATTAGTTTTTACACGTCTAATACATTTGCATACTCAATTGTAAATTTGTAAACAAAAATTCACAACTCAGATAATAATGCATATATCCACTTTAGAATTTATATTTAAATTAGTTCTTACAATGCTAATACATTTGCATACTCAATTGTAAATTTGTAAACAAAAAGTTCACAACTCAGATAATAATGCATATATCCACGGCAGAATTTGTACTTATATTAGTTTTTAGAAGGCTAATACATTTGCATACTCAATTGTAAATTTGTAAACAAAAAGTTCACAACTCCGCTAAAAATGTCTGTATCCACTTCAGAATATGTATTTATAATAGTTTTACACGGCTAATACATTTGCATACTCAATTGTAAATTTGAAAACAAAAAGTTCACAACTCAGCTAATAATGCCTGAATCCACTTCAGAATTTGTATTTATATTAGTTTTTACACGGCTAATACATTTGCATGCTCAATTGTAAAATTGTAAACAAAAAGTTCACAACTCAGATAATAGTGCATATATCCACTTCAGAATTTGTAATTATATTAGTTTTTACATGGCTAATACATTTGCATACTCAATTGTAAATTTGTAAACAAAAAGTTCACAACTCAGCTAATAATGCATTCACTTCAGAATTTGTATTTATATTAGTTTTTACACGGCTAATACATTTGCATGCTCAATTGTAAAATTGTGAACAAAAAGTTCACAACTCAGCTAATAATGCCTGAATCCACTTCAGAATTTATATTTAAATTAGTTCTTACAATGCTAATACATTTGCATACTCAATTGCAAATTTGTAAACAAAAAGTTCACATCTCAGCTATAATGCATGTATCCACGGCAGAATTTATATTTAAATTAGTTCTTACAATTCTAATACATTTGCATACTCAATTGTAAATTTGTAAACAAAAAGTTCAAAACTCAGCTAATAATGCATGTATCGACGCACAGTAGCGCCTCTCGAACAATTAGCGTTGCAAAAATCAATAAAGTCATGTTCGCAAAACGATTTTAACCATACTTATTCGACAGGAAATTTAACAAGGATTCAGAATCTGCAATAAAAATAATTTTAAGATTTTTTTTGTAGAAGTTATGAGCATTTAAAGTTGAACTTTGTTTCGTTTTTTGCATCATAAAAAAAAATGTGTAAATTGGTCGACTTTCAGGTAATATTACAAAAAAAACATAAAACCAATGGTTATGGTTTTTACTTTAAATGATAGATACATTCATAAACTATTAAAGAATCTAAAAAAAACGACACTTTGGTTTGGGCTTCTACAGGTAAATCGCTACCTGCCAGGTGTCCATTTTTTTCACCTTTTTCTGCCTAAAGTAGTCTATATCTTCTGACGCCAATGAAAGCCACTGACTACACTATGACTACAAGTTCCGTGGATCTTTCCTGGATCAGAATTAACTTTCATCGGCTGCGTCGAGCTGCGTCTGCGGAAATGCAACGCAAAAAACCAAAACAACTCAGGGTAAAATATACCAAAATACCGACACAATTTCATACATTTCAAGAAATATACTAACTGAAGCGCGTGGCGGTTACACTTCGAATTAAAAAAAATTTTTTTTTTTTTCAGTTTTCAAATTATTTTTATTTGAACAAATACATAAAAATAAACATAAAAAATTACATAAAAATTTTTGTTTAAAAATTGTTTTCATTGAAAAAAAATTATTTTTTCACTTTGATACCCTTTAAAAAGGCGTATTTGTGGGCGTGGTACTTTATGCAGTACATATATATTTTACAACAATTACCTGTCCAATGCCGTTTCAATTATTCGATTACCTTATTTGGTTCAAAAGATATGATTTTTGCAACGCTAAATGAGAAAAGGCGCTACTGTGCGACGGCAGAATTTGTACTTATATTAGTTTTTACACGGCTTATACATTTGCATACTCAATTGTAAATTTGTAAACAAAAAGTTCACAACTCAGCTAATAATGCATGTATCCACGGCAGAATTTGTACTTAAATTAGTTTTTAGAAGGCTAATACATTTGCATACTCAATTGTAAATTTCTAAACAAAAAGTTCACAACTCAGCTAATAATGCATCTATCCACTTCAGAATTTGAAATTATATTAGTTTTTACAATGCTAATACATTTGCATACTCAATAGTAAATTTGTAAACAAAAAGTTCACAACTCAGCTAATAATTCATGTATCCACTTCAGAATTTGTATTTATATTAGTTTTTACACGTCTAATACATTTGCATGCTCAATTGTAAAATTGTAAACAAAAAGTTCACAACTCAGATAATAGTGCATATATCCACTTCAGAATTTGTAATTATATTAGTTTTTACATGGCTAATACATTTGCATACTCAATTGTAAATTTGTAAACAAAAAGTTCACAACTCAGCTAATAATGCATCTATCCACTTCAGAATTTGTAATTATATTAGTTTTTACAATGCTAATACATTTGCATACTCAATTGTAAATTTGTAAACAAAAAGTTCACAACTCAGCTAATAATTCATGTATCCACTTCAGAATTTGTATTTATATTAGTTTTTACAAGGCTAATACATTTGCATGCTCAATTGTAAATTTGTAAACAAAAAGTTCACAACTCAGATAATAGTGCATATATCCACTTCAGAATTTGTAATTATATTAGTTTTTACATGGCTAATACATTTGCATACTCAATTGTAAATTTGTAAACAAAAAGTTCACAACTCAGCTAATAATTCATGTATCCACTTCAGAATTTGTATTTATATTAGTTTTTACACGGCTAATACATTTGCATACTCAATTGTAAAATTGTGAACAAAAAGTTCACAACTCAGCTAATAATGCCTGAATCCACTTCAGAATTTATATTTAAATTAGTTTTTACACGTCTAATACATTTGCATACTCAATTGTAAATTTGTAAACAAAAATTCACAACTCAGATAATAATGCATATATCCACTTTAGAATTTATATTTAAATTAGTTCTTACAATGCTAATACATTTGCATACTCAATTGTAAATTTGTAAACAAAAAGTTCACAACTCAGATAATAGTGCATATATCCACGGCAGAATTTGTACTTATATTAGTTTTTAGAAGGCTAATACATTTGCATACTCAATTGTAAATTTGTAAACAAAAAGTTCACAACTCCGCTAAAAATGTCTGTATCCACTTCAGAATATGTATTTATAATAGTTTTACACGGCTAATACATTTGCATACTCAATTGTAAATTTGAAAACAAAAAGTTCACAACTCAGCTAATAATGCCTGAATCCACTTCAGAATTTGTATTTATATTAGTTTTTACACGGCTAATACATTTGCATGCTCAATTGTAAAATTGTAAACAAAAAGTTCACAACTCAGATAATAGTGCATATATCCACTTCAGAATTTGTAATTATATTAGTTTTTACATGGCTAATACATTTGCATACTCAATTGTAAATTTGTAAACAAAAAGTTCACAACTCAGCTAATAATGCATTCACTTCAGAATTTGTATTTATATTAGTTTTTACACGGCTAATACATTTGCATGCTCAATTGTAAAATTGTGAACAAAAAGTTCACAACTCAGCTAATAATGCTTGAATCCACTTCAGAATTTATATTTAAATTAGTTCTTACAATGCTAATACATTTGCATACTCAATTGCAAATTTGTAAACAAAAAGTTCACATCTCAGCTATAATGCATGTATCCACGGCAGAATTTATATTTAAATTAGTTCTTACAATGCTAATACATTTGCATACTCAATTGTAAATTTGTAAACAAAAAGTTCAAAACTCAGCTAATAATGCATGTATCGACGCACAGTAGCGCCTCTCGAACAATTAGCGTTGCAAAAATCAATAAAGTCATGTTCGCAAAACGATTTTAACCATACTTATTCAACAGGAAATTTAACAAGGATTCAGAATCTGCAATAAAAATAATTTTAAGATTTTTTTTGTAGAAGTTATGAGCATTTAAAGTTGAACTTTGTTTCGTTTTTTGCATCATAAAAAAAAAATGTGTAAATTGGTCGACTTTCAGGTAATATTACAAAAAAAAACATAAAACCAATGGTTATGGTTTTTACTTTAAATGATAGATACATTCATAAACTATTAAAGAATCTAAAAAAAAACGACACTTTGGTTTGGGCTTCTACAGGTAAATCGCTACCTGCCAGGTGTCCATTTTTTTCACCTTTTTCTGCCTGAAGTAGTCTATATCTTCTGACGCCAATGAAAGCCACTGACTACACTATGACTACAAGTTCCGTGGATCTTTCCTGGATCAGAATTAACTTTCATCGGCTGCGTCGAGCTGCGTCTGCGGAAATGCAACGCAAAAAACCAAAACAACTCAGGGTAAAATATACCAAAATACCGACACAATTTCATACATTTCAAGAAATATACTAACTGAAGCGCGTGGCGGTTACACTTCGAATTAAAAAAAATTTTTTTTTTTTCAGTTTTCAAATTATTTTTATTTGAGCAAATACATAAAAATAAACATAAAAAATTACATAAAAATTTTTGTTTAAAAATTGTTTTCATTGAAAAAAAATTATTTTTTCACTTTGATACCCTTTAAAAAGGCGTATTTGTGGGCGTGGTACTTTATGCAGTACATATATATTTTACAACAATTACCTGTCCAATGCCGTTTCAATTATTCGATTACCTTATTTGGTTCAAAAGATATGATTTTTGCAACGCTAAATGAGAAAAGGCGCTACTGTGCGACGGCAGAATTTGTACTTATATTAGTTTTTACACGGCTTATACATTTGCATACTCAATTGTAAATTTGTAAACAAAAAGTTCACAACTCAGCTAATAATGCCTGAATCCACTTCAGAATTTATATTTAAATTAGTTTTTACACGTCTAATACATTTGCATACTCAATTGTAAATTTGTAAACAAAAATTCACAACTCAGATAATAATGCATATATCCACTTTAGAATTTATATTTAAATTAGTTCTTACAATGCTAATACATTTGCATACTCAATTGTAAATTTGTAAACAAAAAGTTCACAACTCAGATAATAATGCATATATCCACGGCAGAATTTATATTTAAATTAGTTTTTACACGTCTAATACATTTGCATACTCAATTGCAAATTTGTAAACAAAAAGTTCACATCTCAGCTATAATGCATGTATCCACGGCAGAATTTATATTTAAATTAGTTCTTACAATGCTAATACATTTGCATACTCAATTGTAAATTTGTAAACAAAAAGTTCACAACTCCGCTAATAATGCATGTATCCACGGCAGAATTTGTACCTAAATTAGTTTTTAGAAGGCTAATACATTTGCATACTCAATTGTAAATTTCTAAACAAAAAGTTCACAACTCAGCTAATAATGCATCTATCCACTTCAGAATTTGTAATTATATTAGTTTTTACAATGCTAATACATTTGCATACTCAATAGTAAATTTGTAAACAAAAAGTTCACAACTCAGCTAATAATTCATGTATCCACTTCAGAATTTGTATTTATATTAGTTTTTACACGTCTAATACATTTGCATGCTCAATTGTAAAATTGTAAACAAAAAGTTCACAACTCAGATAATAGTGCATATATCCACTTCAGAATTTGTAATTATATTAGTTTTTACATGGCTAATACATTTGCATACTCAATTGTAAATTTGTAAACAAAAAGTTCACAACTCAGCTAATAATGCATCTATCCACTTCAGAATTTGTAATTATATTAGTTTTTGCAATGCTAATACATTTGCATACTCAATAGTAAATTTGTAAACAAAAAGTTCACAACTCAGCTAATAATTCATGTATCCACTTCAGAATTTGTATTTATATTAGTTTTTACAAGGCTAATACATTTGCATGCTCAATTGTAAATTTGTAAACAAAAAGTTCACAACTCAGATAATAGTGCATATATCCACTTCAGAATTTGTAATTATATTAGTTTTTACATGGCTAATACATTTGCATACTCAATTGTAAATTTGTAAACAAAAAGTTCACAACTCAGCTAATAATTCATGTATCCACTTCAGAATTTGTATTTATATTAGTTTTTACACGGCTAATACATTTGCATGCTCAATTGTAAAATTGTAAACAAAAAGTTCACAACTCAGATAATAGTGCCTATATCCACTTCAGAATTTATATTTATATTAGTTTTTACACGTCTAATACATTTGCATACTCAATTGTAAATTTGTAAACAAAAAGTTCACATCTCAGCTATAATGCATGTATCCACGGCAGAATTTATATTTAAATTAGTTCTTACAATGCTAATACATTTGCATACTCAATTGTAAATTTGTAAACAAAAAGTTCAAAACTCAGCTAATAATGCATGTATCGACGCACAGTAGCGCCTCTCGAACAATTAGCGTTGCAAAAATCAATAAAGTCATGTTCGCAAAACGATTTTAACCATACTTATTCGACAGGAAATTTAACAAGGATTCAGAATCTGCAATAAAAATAATTTTAAGATTTTTTTTGTAGAAGTTATGAGCATTTAAAGTTGAACTTTGTTTCGTTTTTTGCATCATAAAAAAAAATGTGTAAATTGGTCGACTTTCAGGTAATATTACAAAAAAAACATAAAACCAATGGTTATGGTTTTTACTTTAAATGATAGATACATTCATAAACTATTAAAGAATCTAAAAAAAAACGACACTTTGGTTTGGGCTTCTACAGGTAAATCGCTACCTGCCAGGTGTCCATTTTTTTCACCTTTTTCTGCCTGAAGTAGTCTATATCTTCTGACGCCAATGAAAGCCACTGACTACACTATGACTACAAGTTCCGTGGATCTTTCCTGGATCAGAGTTAACTTTCATCGGCTGCGTCGAGCTGCGTCTGCGGAAATGCAACGCAAAAAACCAAAACAACTCAGGGTAAAATATACCAAAATACCGACACAATTTCATACATTTCAAGAAATATACTAACTGAAGCGCGTGGCGGTTACACTTCGAATTAAAAAAAATTTTTTTTTTCAGTTTTCAAATTATTTTTATTTAAGCAAATACATAAAAATAAACATAAAAAATTACATAAAAATTTTTGTTTAAAAATTGTTTTCATTGAAAAAAAATTATTTTTTCACTTTGATACCCTTTAAAAAGGCGTATTTGTGGGCGTGGTACTTTATGCAGTACATATATATTTTACAACAATTACCTGTCCAATGCCGTTTCAATTATTCGATTACCTTATTTGGTTCAAAAGATATGATTTTTGCAACGCTAAATGAGAAAAGGCGCTACTGTGCGACGGCAGAATTTGTACTTATATTAGTTTTTACACGGCTTATACATTTGCATACTCAATTGTAAATTTGTAAACAAAAAGTTCACAACTCAGCTAATAATGCCTGAATCCACTTCAGAATTTATATTTAAATTAGTTTTTACACGTCTAATACATTTGCATACTCAATTGTAAATTTGTAAACAAAAATTCACAACTCAGATAATAATGCATATATCCACTTTAGAATTTATATTTAAATTAGTTCTTACAATGCTAATACATTTGCATACTCAATTGTAAATTTGTAAACAAAAAGTTCACAACTCAGATAATAATGCATATATCCACGGCAGAATTTATATTTAAATTAGTTCTTACAATGCTAATACATTTGCATACTCAATTGTAAATTTGTAAACAAAAAGTTCACAACTCAGCTAATAATGCCTGAATCCACTTCAGAATTTGTATTTATATTAGTTTTTACACGGCTAATACATTTGCATACTCAATTGCAAATTTGTAAACAAAAAGTTCACATCTCAGCTATAATGCATGTATCCACGGCAGAATTTATATTTAAATTAGTTCTTACAATGCTAATACATTTGCATACTCAATTGTAAATTTGTAAACAAAAAGTTCACAACTCCGCTAATAATTCATGTATCCACTTCAGAATTTGTATTTATATTAGTTTTTACACGTCTAATACATTTGCATGCTCAATTGTAAAATTGTAAACAAAAAGTTCACAACTCAGATAATAGTGCATATATCCACTTCAGAATTTGTAATTATATTAGTTTTTACATGGCTAATACATTTGCATACTCAATTGTAAATTTGTAAACAA